>NW_009970726.1:8563909-8574015 GCF_000747805.2 Chaetura pelagica | reverse complement strand
TAGGGAAAAAGGAAGAAATCTCTTTTCCATTGTATTAGACAGTTATTCATGTCAGAAGCTGAACAGTCTGCCAGGTTTATGAGATACTGACTTTACTACCACAACTATTCAGAGTGTGCTTGGAGGTGTTACTAAAATAAAGATCTTGGGCTTTAAGGATTATAGATTAGGGTGTAAGCTGGTATGGAATTGCCTACAATGAGGATTTTACGCTTCTGAAGTACTTGGTGTTACCTGCAGTCATGGAAAAATACAAAGCTCAGCAGCTGGAAAATTTCTGAAAGGAGAAGAGGGATGAAATGAATTGTAATTCCTTCCCTGTGGTTTCTCAGTGGTGTTTACTCTTCATATCATATATGGGAGTACCACCAGAGCAGCACAGCTCTGTACCTGTAACGGGACTTCTGCAAGGAGTGGGGGCAAGGGCAAGATGTGATCTTTTGTGGGAATGTTTGTATTTTATATATATAAATATCTCTCTCTCTATATATATATATACAGAGAGAGAGAGAGGCATTATCACACTTAAGTGCTGTACCAGTATAGCATACAAAACCCCACCTTTTTTTTGCTATTAAAATCAGTTATTTGTGATGTGGAAGAAGAAATCAGTTTTAACCCAAGATGAATAGCCATACACAGTATATTGTCCTAGATCTCCAAAATCCTGCTGATTATTGGAATTTGCACTCAGTACTTAAATGTGGAATGCTTTACAGGAGTTCTCTGGATATGTAGGCTCATTAAAGTTGTTTTAGAGTTCTGTATGGCTGGTTTGAAATATTTTAATTGTTTCTAGGCTAATGTGGAACACTTGACTGAAAAAATGAAGACCAGTATCCAGCGTGGTCTAGTGCTGAGGTGAGTGTTAATAGATGGCATTGGTTGACATTCCTTGATTATTCCTTAGCATGGTAATTTTACAAGGCAGATTTGGGAGCTGTCTGGATGCTCAAGTTCAAAACTTAACTTCTTTCTATGTAAATATATTTGTTCTACAATCTAATATTTCATCCTGTGTTCAGCCTCTTTTCTCATTGGCTTTACCTCTTATCGGAGATTTTCTTACTAAAGATAGTGTAAAAACTAGCATATATGTACACACATATGTTATGGCCTTTATTATAAAAATCCTACTTAGACTTCAGGAGATGACACAGAACAAAATACCCTTCAAAAATCAAAACATTTAAAATATGTTGATTAGCATGTTTTAAAATTATACCTTCTTAAACAGCATGAATCAGCTTCTTTCTTTCTTGAGCACTTGTTTTCAGTTTGCCAATTAGTGAAGGGGCGCAGAATGAATACCACTATAAATTGTATGAGGATACTACTGTATTTGTTCAGGCTCTACTTGTTACATGACTAGGGTGAAAGAGATATACTGTGTTTACAATATTGGTAACGAACAGGTACTGTTCACTAGTCATGTTTTTATAAAGGGCAAAATGATGGTATTGGATGTCAATGACTTTTTGTTTTAGTGCAGTTTTCCTCTGCATAATGAACTTGCCAGAAATAAAATTATATTTTTCACTACCTTATACAACAACAGATTCCAAGCAACTTGCTGTATGTGATTAGATAAAAATACCTAAGCCATTATTATTGATATCAGGAAGATGAGAAAAAACATGCAATTCGGTATCTGTAAAGACATCTGCAATTTAATAGTAAATTTGCTGTGTCTGGCCTTAATTGCTACAGAAATGAGAACTGCAATGAGAACTACACAACTGACTTCATTTACCAGCTGTATTCTGAAGAAGGAAAAGGAGTGTTTGACTGTCGCAAAAATGTATTGGGCCACATGCAACAGGTAAAAACTGACCTTTACATTACAGACAAGCTTAACTTCAAATAAACAAAGAGCATAAACTATTCAAGCAGTTCAAGCAAGTCTGACTGAGGATTAAAGAAAGTGTGTGGATTTTTGTTTTACTGCAATTCCTTCTTAAAAAAATCTAGGGAAAAAAACACATTAGATTCTTAACAATTTTCATTTTTATTCCTCTCTTGTCTATATTAATACACAATTACACTTTTAAATAGATAATACAGCTATCTTATTATAGTAATATATTCTTAGAACACACTGATCTGCTCATACATAGTGTATCTCACTTCTGAACCCTGGAAGAGATTTCAGTAAGAATACGTGCAGATAGCTTGTTCTTCTAGAAGACAGAATTGTGCTCTTTGTACCTTGCATCTCTTTATCTCACCATACTGCTTCTTAGTGGGCAAGTAGTAAGTTTCTAATTTGGCTACACTAATCATAAAGATTGAGGTAGTGAAAAAAAAAAAATACGTAAAGCCAAATTTCTAAAGTATTAGTAGCAAAACAAATGTCACTCCTTTTAAGTAATTTCAAGCCTTACGTAATTCCCTTTACTCATGTATTTTTAGGTTATTCAACACTGAGGGTGGCACTTTATGCATTTACTTGAAGGTCAAGACAATAGTTAAACAATCTGTACCTATTTGGAACTACTTCACATGTAATTTCAGTCCCATCTGCTGGATTGCAAATGGACAGAAAAGTCAGACTTGATGTAGTATAGACAGGGTTTAAAAAAAACCAACCACACAAAACACTTCTATTCCCAGAACTAAAGGCTGCTCTAGTACTTGGAACGAAAGCAACCAAAAAAATATAAATTATCATTAGTGTAAGTAGTCCTGATGCGGTTGTTTTACCTACATATGCATCCTAGTATTTCATCCTATTATCAGGCTCATTCTAACACCTTTCCTTCAACAGTTCCCTGGTTTATATTCTACTGAAACAGAGTTGTCATGTGGCAGGCAGTGTGATAGCTGGGCAGTACTTAATGATCAGAACAAAGGGGGAGATATGGAAAAAAACAGTGCCTTTAATTTATCTAAGTGAGAAGTATTGATCCAGTGAGAATTACACAGGTGCTTAACACAAATTTAATTTTTTTAGCTTGATTTGCATGGTGGGTTGTTGGTTTTTTTTTCTAAGTGGAGGAAATGGCAGTAAGAAGAGGTGGAGACAGCCCTTAGCAGAGATGACTGATAAAGTAAAAAGACACAAAAACTGGTTTGGTAACTAAACTAACCCACACTTGAATTTTCATACAGGGTGGTGCACCTTCACCATTTGATAGAAACTTTGGGACAAAGATTTCTGCAAAAGCTATGCAATGGATCTCCAAAAAACTGAAAGAAACCTACCGGAAAGGTGCAGAAATATTTAGTGCTATCTTGTTACTACAATTGACTACCTATCAGTATAAAAGACTACTCTCTGCAAACATGCAAATGTGTATATGCTTGTTAGTCAACATACTTTCATTCTTGATTGTTTTTATTTTTACTGTCTTGCTGTGCTTCCTATTCTGAGATTTCCCCTTGAGTGAGGTTACTAATTCAGATAGCTGTTTTTTATCTTTCTTTAAAGAAATGCTAGTGTGATTGCAGTTGTTCATGCATGAAGGAATTGATGGTTATATAGTTACATCTGTTCTTCCTTTTTGTTTCATGGTGGCTACATGGGAGACAGAAGAAGGTAATATGTCTTCTTTGGGAATTTTTGTAAACAGTGCTTTACTAAAATCTAATTTAAAATTGGATGTTAAAAATCAGTCTTGTTGTTGCTTAATTACATTGTATTTTCATTGCTAATCACCAAAGTTAAATTAAAACCATGAAGATCTCCTAACTCTAATAAAGTACTAATTGATGTTGTATCATATTAAATATCCTGTAACTGGAATTAAGCTACTGTAAACTTCCAATTCAGTTTAATTACAGAAAAAGGGTACTTGCCCTTGCAAATGTTGAGTAAGAAAGATCCTAAATTATTTCATTCTTTTAGGAAAAATATTTGCCAATACTGATGACTCAGTGTGTTTGCTGGGAATGCGTAGACGCAACCTTGTTTTCCAACCCGTGGCTGAGCTGAAGACTGAAACAGACTTTGTGTATGTATACCCTGCTTACATTTTAAACATCCCAACACAGGCTTCTTTTTACCACATCAAACAACTTCTCCACAGTGCTGACACACAGCATTTGCCAAACATTTGATTCCACTCTTCTCTTTGGCCAACATTCTGCCAGGGGTTCACGCTGTTCACTTGTCTTTTCTAACTCTCTTCATTCTCCTCTTACATGGAAGTCTCTTGCTATGAATTCTGGGACTCCACTGTCCTTTTAAATAACTCTCATAATTGTCTTTTCTCTAATGCCTCATTTACCTCTGGTACAGTTTAGTGGGGCAGCTTTTTTTGTGCCCAACTTGGTATTATCCTTACCTATAAAAACACCTTTATAGTAAAAGCTGTTTGGTCCTTCAGTATTTGGTTCTTGTTTCTCCCCAGTCTGGGTCAGTGCTTACATCCCACTGTAAATGTCAATATTTTATTATATCTATTTAAAATATCTATAATATTTATTTATAATATCTATTTATAAGGAAGGCCATTACTGTCAGTGTTACCAAATGACCTACAAAATGTGTCTGTCTTATCTACCAAGTAAATCACCTTTGTTTTTTTTCCCCCACTATACCTCTCACAGACACAGAATTCCCAAGGAGCAATGGTGGCTGAAGCTGCGACCACTGATGAAAATCCTGGCCAAGTACAAGACTAGTTACGATGTGTCAGATTCCGGCCAGCTGGAGCATGTTGCCATGCACAGCCAAAAGGAAGTAGAAACTGGAACCATCTGAACACATCACTTCTAGATTATTATAATAGATGCACATTGTGAGTAACAATGCTTTAGAATCATTACAGCCTTGTTTTGTAACATTTAAATTATTGTACCAGCACTTTACGTGAAACAAGACATCCAGTTGTCACACAGATTTTGTCCTGTATTTGTGTTATGTTTGAAGTAAACCCCAGCATCTAATGGATAAGCACCAGTTACTGATACTACCCTTTAACCATAATGCAACACTGCTCTATGCACTCTGTAAGTTACTTACCTTCTGCACTTTGTTCCAGAGTACTTGCACCCGACAAGTAAGTGTAGATGGCTAGCTTTGTGTTGAGTTACAGGATGTGCTTAATGTATCTGAAGTGAAATAAAGTACTGTTGCAAACATCATGACTGACTTGTCAGAAATTGTATTCACCTGCTTTTAAGCAGGGGGGAAATACTGCTTCATGAAGAATTCTCTATACCACCAGTGAAGGAAAACTGCTTTTTCTTTCCCTAACCAGTCTAGTATCAAACTATAACAGACTGTTGGCCAAACTAACAAGAAAAGTTGAACTTGAAATACAGTCTACACTGATTCATTAGTGATTTGTCTACTTACACTGCAATTCACTATAAATTTGGCTTGATGCAAGGTGGAATGTACTGTCACAAAGCTCCTCTCTGTCTGTAGGTGGTCTATGGAAAGAAAGCTGTAATTGTCACACCAAAGAATGAAATCTGCCAGGGTGAGAGACACAGTTTTTATATAACCAACAGCAGACATGATTTCAAACAGACACCACTTAAAACTCTAGAGTTTTACATATACAAAAATATTTAATTTATATAGTATTCATATGTGATTGGAGGAGTCTTCAGTAAAATATTATGGTTTGTCTTTGCCATAAGAGCAAATCATTCTTGCCCTCAAATACTGTATGGTTAGAAAATTTATCACACAGTTATTGAAATAAGGACAGCTTTTAACCAGTTTGTTGGACACTGTTAAAAGAAGCAATGAACATTTTAAGTTGGATTATAGCAGTTAGAAGTTACGACAAAAACCCTAATTATACAGTCACACAACGTGACTTATTTTGTATTAGCTTGAATGTTCAGCAGCAATTCATCGTTTGACCCATGAGGGATCTTTGGTGATATCTGCATTTTCTGGGCCAAGCACAGCTTGACCACGAGTGCTCTTACCAACTGCAAGATACCTGCAAGAAACAAACAAACAAATGAAAAGCTGCTGCATTCAGTTATCTGTAACTGCTATACATGTTAAAAATATTCCCATTTCAGGAAGAAGTGCTGTTTGGTAAGTGCCCGTTGTTTGCTTTTACAGCATCTTTTAAATTTAGTGTTTTTTCCCCAGTTATCACAAGACAAGTCTATCAAGGCACAACCGTAACTAGCCTATCTCCTTAACCTTGTCTGCTTCAAGTAAGGGAATTCTTGTCTGAAGTGGAATTCTGAAGGCTAAAGCAATACAATGTCTAGAAGAACCAGTTCATATGGCCAGGAGCTAGATGTCTGTACTCCAGACAGTTTCTGGACTCTTCAAAAGTAAAATTATCTCCCCCCAACTCAGAATGTAGGAGGAGGTTACAACTGCTAAAATGCAGTAAGCAAGATTTAATTAATATCTCTCTTTCTGGGTTTACAAAAGCAAATAGTGAAAGTAGTATGAATGACTGAGGGAAGAAATCCAAAAACTATTACAGTAACTTTCACAAACTGTTTTCTTCTTCAAATTAGGTATTTCTCCTATTTTTCCAGTAAACATTTTAAGTTGAGCACAGACTTACCTGTTTGATACATCAACCAGGTTATCACTGTTGACAGCGAAAAGCTGTTCTCTGTGTGACTGCTTCATTTCATCTGAAATCCCGTATAAGAAATGATCCATTCCTAGGAAACAAAACCAAAACTCATGCACTGCATTTGTGTCCTGGAATTTCAGTTCCTACTAAGTGCACAAACTAGTGCAAATTGAGACAAGTACATGTGCTGGAAGGGAATGACAGAGACTACTGTTAGGCCATTGTTCTGAGACAGTAACTAACTGTAAATCAAATGTCCAAGGTTGGAATTGAGTAAATTCATTTTCTGAGGTACTAAGAGTTTTCTATTTGGCAAAAGAAGATGATTTGGAAAGTGATTTATTTTGTCAAAAATCTAAATGTAATGGTGGTCCAGAACACACAACAACCAACATGATTAATTTTGAAGAGTCTCAATACTTCCTAAAAAAGTTGTAGCTAAGCTGGATTTCATGAAGCTTCTATTTTTATTGTAGTTTATAACAACAAAATCTTAACATTTCTATCAGTTGTAATACACATGTAAGACAAAGGTTTGATCACCTTTTTATGCTACACAGAGAGATCTGCAAACAAATCTTTTAGTGCTTTTGCTGGAATACTTGCCTCCAACATTTCAATAGTAATGTTAAAACTAGTATTATAGGTCTGAACAACCAGGGAACTCCAGAATAATAATAGAAAAACATTTTGTCACAGAAGTAACTGCAATGGAGAGGGGGAGAAACGGCTTGGGAGGACATTTGGCAACTAGTCCAATCCCTTGACCAAAGCATGGCTGACTTCAAAGTCACATAAGGTTGTTCATGTCCTTATGCAGGGCACTATGATCAAAGTAACAGTAATGTGAAGGGACGGGGATTTCTGCAACAGCTCCCAGGCCCATTGAACAATGTTCTTCTCTTCAGGGTTTCACTAAATTTGCCACAGCTCTGTTAACAAATATCAAAGGATGTCACAAATACCAACACTCAATATGCATGCCTTTCACTCTCAATGGCAACCAAAATTGATTACTTTTTTATTTGCCCAGACTAAAACCAAGTTCCATCAGCTCCAAGTCAGCTTAATTTAAAATTTTGTTTAGTAAGTTAGTGTTAATACAAGTAGATATTGAAATAATAGTAATATTAAACTAACAATTCATTTATGTATGCAAAAGGAATATATGCTAACTTGGCAAGTTTTGGACTGAAATTAAGATGAGAATGGAGGAGGGTGGGAAAACTGAGCAAACTGAAAAGATGTGAAGAGACTACCAAGGCAGATATGTAAAGAGCATAACACCCTCTACCGTACCAGACAGACTTTTATGCTTTAACTTCTTAAAAAAAAAAGTCACCCTACAAGTTAAGAGGCATTCATAAGCACTATATATTCTTGTGTCAGGAACACAGGAATTCACCCTTTCATTGAAACTACAATGGTCTCACATCTGCCAAGGACAAATATTACCATATGATACCGTTGAGCAAACTATTTTCTTCCCTTGAAACTTAATTAAAAAAAAAATAATTAAATACTGACAGTGTTGGAAGGCTGGTGAGAATATACCTTTATCTGAAGGAGCTATTGGTGCATCTACAGCAGCAAATACTGCTAGCTTAGCTTCATCGATATCTTCTTGTGTGAATTCTCCAGATTTGGCCCACTCGACAGCTTTCTCAAATGTTTTCAAGGTGGATAATGAATTTGGGTCTCTTATAAGAAAAAAAAAAAAAGTACAATTAATTAATTCAGTCTTATTATAAAATGCTGTAATTGCTTTCTCCTCATTTCATTCACAGTTTATTATGCATCACATGAACATATATACATAGATGGGCATTAAACCAAATGATAAACTTAATCTTGGTTTGCCAAAAGAGGTTTTGGGTTTTGTGTTGTTTTTTTGGCTTGTTTGTTTTCTTTTTCAGAAGAAAGAAGTGTTATAAATGAGACACATTCGGAGTTTTGGATACACAGGTCCAGCAAGTTCAGTTACCTTAAAGTAGTTTCAAGGCAATGTGCAGAGAATGGGTATTACAAAAAGATGGCAAACAGCACCATTTACGATACACTATCAAATGTCTGCAACAGCTTAGTAAGCTTAACTGCCATTAAATACCAGCAGTGCTACTTACTATATACCCTATCTTCTCCAAGTTGCTTTTCCCACTACACCTGTTTTTGCTCTCTGTAAAGCAGGTGCAACAGGTTAACAACTATTGAAATACTAAGCAGAACAAGTCCTACCACGTTGAAGCTTCACAGGGAGGCAAGGCTGCTCAAATTTTAGCTAGGAATCCCAACCAAGGACTCACACTACCTTTAGTCTAGGAAAATGATCTAAGCCAGGACTCCAGCCAGATGACACTTTTAGCAGGGATTAAAGCTAGTCTTTAATAACTTGAATTCAAATTTAAACTTAAAGTGCTTTGGTAAGAACAATGCCAGGTAACTGTTTTGGACAGGCAAAAAAAACAAGGAAAAAAAAATAATAAAAAAATAAAAATAAAAAGGCAATTCCAACTCATCACAAGCAGTGCTTTCTGCTGAATCTCTGATGATTCCACCCAGTCACTGAATGACCTTAGGCAATAACATGATTCTACTTCCTTGTCTAAAATTTAGAATAGCCTTTTTTAGGGCCTCCTAAATCCAGAGAAAAATAAATTAATTAAAGCCAGTTTTACACAAATCTGGTCTGGACAGCAAACAGCTGAGTACAAAGACACAATGGTCGCTACCAGCAGAGGTAAGTCAGGCTCTCCCAAGGACAGCAAGGAAGAGTTAATCAACAAATGCACCTACTTCAAACTAATTTGAACATCATCATCAACGAACCACTTTCTTGTGATTGAATGTGCTTTTTATTTCACCTGATCTTGAAAGAGCTACAACTTAAGTGAAAAAAAAGATAAGCTTAAGTGCAGTCAGTGATCCCCTCAGACATGAACTGCAAAGAATGAACCCACTACTACCTGTAGGAGTAGAAAGTGAATATGCCATTGTGACTGAGTTTAGCACCTCCACCATAAGCCCCTCCTTTCTCTCTGATTTCCCTATGCAGGAATTTAGCTGTCATCAACCGTGCAAGAATTCGAAGGCTGCAATGAGAGAAATATAAACAGCAAAGATGATAAATGAACTAGACAACAGTAATATTCTCAACTTAAGTGGAAATTCATAAAGATCCTCATTTGCAACACACTGCTTCTTGTTCTTGTAATCTACAACAGTAACAATACTCAATACTTGATAATAGCTGAATAGATGTAACATCATTAAAAGAGTCGCACGGCTTTGGAAAACTCTTTGACTATTTCTATTAATTTCACTGTAATGAAATACAAAATCAACCTCCTAAACTTTGCTAAATGCAGCAGGACTATCAAGTCAGCCACATCCACACAGACAGGGCTGTTTATTTAGAAGTTAGGAGTTCGCAGCCCCCCGTTATTTAATGTCAGCATTTACTGGAACAGGGAATTTCTGGACATGGCCATGCAAAAGTTGCTCCATAAAGATTTCATGATAAATGCACTGCAAAGCACTTTCTACTGACACTCCATTTTCTGTAGTCAGCTTAAGATATTTTGTGCTATGCAACATATG
>NW_009970726.1:8541115-8563863 GCF_000747805.2 Chaetura pelagica | reverse complement strand
ATAGTTCACTGGGAAGGGAAGTACGAAATGGGTCTTCATCTGGCATGGTTTGAAAGTAGGATCCTAAGAGAAAAACGCATTATTGTCAGTTTGCAGGTAAGACAATTTATCCACTTGAGAACTCTGGCTTTTTTGAGAACTATAAATTTCTGCCAGACAGAGAGATACAGACATGCTAAAAGCTGTCACTTCCCCTGCACTGCTATCACTGACATTCTGCTTATGCCTGCAAACCAGTATGCAGAATGGTCTTGGGAAACTTAAATACAGGGACACAGCACATCAGCTACCCACTCCTGAACACCAGCTTCTCAACTGTGCAGGCCTTGTACTATTAACGAAGAGTTTTGCTCAACATGCCTTGCCTGCCATGTCTTTAACTGAAACAAGTGTTCATAACTCTGTTTTTATTTCCACATGGAAACTACACGGTCACTACATACATCACTCTTCTGTCCATCTACTCAAGTTTAGATATGAAAACAGTTTCAGAAACGGAAACTCAGAAAACCAGAAACTTTTTAGGAACAGCAGCAGCTCTATGAATTTCTGCTCAAACATCCCCCGCAATAAATTCAATTCTTCCTTACAACCCCATTTGAAAACTTCCAGTGCCTTTCATGTCTCCAGGCCTCTGATGCACGTGGGTCTTCACTCCTTTCACAAATACCCCTGCTTGTGTGCTTACTTAAGCATGATCAGAGCCTTAAATACCTCCACAGTAGCTTCTATAACGCCCACTTCAATGCTCCCAAGCCTTTCTTAACTTCAGAGAGCCACTCCCCACCCCCCACACATCTCTGGCTGGTTGGGCCAGGCACAGCAGCATATACATTGCTGGTCAGCAAGGAAAAATGTGGGCTGAGCTCTCACTGCCTTCTTATCAAAGGAGAGATCAGGGTATGCTAAACTGTTCTCTCCTGTGGCCAAACAGATTTTCATTTTTACTTAACTGTCACTGATGCTCTTCTGTTAAGTGTCATTCATATTTAGAATAATTCAGGGAGGAAAGGAAGGAAAGGAAGGGGCTAACTAGGAGTGACACCACATGAGCCTGGTTCTGAAAGAAACCAGGTTAAACATAACTCAAGCATCACTTAGAAGAGACAGCACCAGTATTTGTCTGCATGCACAGCTGTGGAGTTAGCTGAATCATCCTCAGGCCAGAACCAAAGAGAAGGTTAACAAAAAGGATGACAGAGAAGGATGAAGTTTGATGGTTAGTTACCATATAAAGTCAAGAGGGTAGAAATGAAGGGTACATTAGGTTTCAGTGGTGTGTTTCTAAATAGTAAGCGAATCTTTAACAGCTTAATATGGACCATTAATATCAGTAACAGCCCTGTAATACCCATGTCCCCAACCAATAATGTACTTACATTAACTAGTTTCCTTGTGATCTGCATACCAGTAAGCATTTCATTTCCCATAGGTTTGACTTCTGAAGATTTCTACAAGAGACCCAAGCCCTCATATTAAAAGACTTAACTACTTAGACCAAGAATAATACCAATGCAACCCTTACCACTCAAACCTCTTTCAAACAATCATCAGACCATGTCTTCACAAATACATGCAAACTACTTGGTTACTTCTTTATATTTGAAATTTTAAGCAAATGAACTTCCTTTCAAGAGTAATCTGGCACTGAAAGACACTAAGACAGAGATAAAATGAGGCCTGGAAAGTTTCAGACTACAATTTCCCTCAAGGGTGGGGAACTAGGAGCTTATTCCGGTCTCATCAGAAATTAAGACAGATATGCATTATTGACAGAGCAGATCCTTTGTCAACTCCATTGAGCCACGCACATTTTGTGCCAAATGTCCTGAACACCCAGATAATGAAAAAAATTTCTACACAACTGAGAAATTGCATGTTATGCCCTATTTCCTTTTGGCCAATATTTCAAGTAAAGCTCAGCTGAAAAAGAAATTAGTTTTACGCAACAGAGAAAGGAAGAATTTCATTTTCCACAATCCCACACAAAAGCAGTAACCTCAGGGTAAGGCTTGACAGCTGATCTACAGGATTACTATGGCCTACTCTATTGAGACAACCTCTGTGGAAACACACATATCTTATGACAGAGCTGACCCTTGCAAATTTCTTCAGACATCTTCGTATGGACACAGTATCACAGTTATCTTCTCCTGATTGCACAGTGGTCCTTACACAAGATCGAGTGAGCTGTATTTCATGCCCTTGGAGTCACAAATGAAGTAATTTCTTACCTCAATCACATGGGGACGAACAGGTTTTCTCTCTTTCTTACTTCTACCTATGCCTTTTATAAACTTCTCTACTTCTTTAGATGCTTCTTCTATCTGTTGAGGTGCTGCATTCACTGAACATCTGTTAAAATACATCAAGCTTTTCAATATGTTGCTGTGTTTTTGCACCATTTTCTATTAAATTATCAGAATATTAGATCTGTGGTCACTGATAATCACTTACATAGAAATAAACAAAACAAAACCCAGCATTTGATATACCAGAAAAAAAGTCACAGTCCACTGGCTTTGCTTTTGGTTGCCCAAAAATACCTTCAGAGTTAAACTTCAGCAGTAGCTGTCAAACCACTTCTGTGCACAGGACAAGACTTCATCAGTTTTGAAAGATGAAGAAACTAATGTCCACTATCTTCTCTCTTTAAAGGCAAAGCCAGCATGGTTTTGAAACAGTACTTATTTTCATAATTGTATTGGTCATTTTATGCTTTGTAAAAAAAAAATGTACAACCGATGTCACTTCAAATGGACTTATTTTTGGAATTTTTTTAATAAATTGTCTGATAACAAATGTCTCAAAGTCCCCCCTTACTTTTCCCAATATATGCATAAAGCAAATTTCAGAATGTCACAGTTTTTCTTTTAGGAGAAAAAAAGTCCAAACCAAACTGGATCCTCCTGTTACAATACAACAGTATTTGTCTAATGGGCACCTTTAAGAAAAAAAAAAGGCAGATTTCTGATATTTCTGAAAAAACCCACAGGCCATTTATACAATTTAGTGCAGCAGTTACATATGATGTTTGCTGTAAGTTTCTGTTAAAAAAATAGCAGAATAAGCTACAGCCACCACTTTGTAAGGTAGGAGAATTTAAACATACCATTTTTGTAGTTCTTTTTGACACATCTTCCGTTTTCCAAAACCCCAGTACTCCATGAAGCACACCAAGATATACCCATTCACAAGCCATGGCCTTTCTTTAACCAAAATTCCACTTCTCTTTTTAGCTAGAACTCACCTGATGTTGTCACTATTTAATAAATACTTCTTAATCCGTGGTAGCTTGCGTAGTATTGGTTTAATATCAGACATCTCTGCTATTCTCTTCATCAACTTCACCTGTGGGGGAAAGGCAGAAATTACAGATAAGACAGATAGAAAGGATTGGCAAAAACAAGCACTGCAATTCCAGAGTTAATAATCTGGGCCTCGCTGAAGGATGCCATTAACTTTTCACCTGATCCATTCCACTGAACATTTCCTGCAGTTCTCCAGAAGGTGTAAGGTTTTTGCTGGCTCTAATAGAGGCATATAAATGCCCACAATCTGGAATCCCATTTGACAGCTCCTGGGCAGTCTTTTTAACCAGCACTCTGAAATGTTCTTCCTCCTCAAATCGGGGGCTGAAAAAGAGTAAAAGCAGGTCTGTAGGTCTCATGCAAAAGCAGACCAAGGGAATGTGTAATACTGAATCATTCATCATCCCAAATTCTATAATAAGCTTTTAGACTGTTGGTTCTCCATTTAATCCAGTATAAAGTCATGCAAATGATGGAATACTTAGGTTTAGAAACTGAAGGTCATTTAAACATAGTTATAAAAAGAAATCCTGAAGTAGAATCTCTAAGAAGAGAATGGTTGGAGGAAAAGAGAAAAAAGAGAACCCCACAATACATGCAAAACCACAAAAAAACAAATGGAACCAAATGTACTGTACTTGTTAAATATTTCACTCCATAAATGCATCATGTCTGGAAGATTTCTATCCAAGCATAGGGATGAAAAGAGCACACCCTAAAGGAAAACAGAAAAACAAAACACAAAAAAAAACCCCTTCACACAAGACAACCAAAGCAATGGCCTGAGAAATGCACAGTAGGCCTGAGAAATGCACAATAACTTTTATGAAAGTGATGCAATGATGCCCATCTAATGCTACACATTACAAGATCAGAGCAGAAATGGTATGTGATTGCTCTTCACACAAAGGAAGCCTGTTGATTTCTCCTTCTCAACAGCAAGTAGCAATTCAGAAATATAATTTCTTAATTTTCAAATGAGTTACAAATAAAACTGTTCTGGGAATGCACCTTTCTGCAAAGGAGTCTCCCTAATTCAACTCCAGGATCCATGGGGAGCAAACCACACCAGCTGGCCCGGGCAAGCACCACATTAACAGTGACACACAAATCTTCACAGCAATCTGTATGAGTAACACTATACCATTCTGTCCTCTACCCTCCATTTCCAAAATCTTTTGCAGCACTCAAAAATATGGTGACAGATGCTAGTGAAGTACTGCCTTAAAATGGAAATCCGCATGAACTCCCCTTAGAACAAAATACTAAGGCACTGTAACAGTCAAATTTATATCTTACACAAAAAGGCACAAGTTCTTTTACACACAAAGTTTTAAATGTACATTAGCTGACCCTCTACCTGGAAGCCCTGATTGACCCTGAACTAAAGAATTGTTACTGCAAGTGTAACATCTTAAAGTTAGTGATTAATTTACCTGTTCATACACATCCAGGTGTGAATCATCTGGAATGATATGTGGGCTGACAGACATCCCACCTGTTTTTAACTCTATATGCTGGGCTTGTTCCCTGTAATCAAGGGCTCCACATCCCATCCTGCAAAAAATGATGCAGATTTATTTCCATTCTCAGTGTACCCCAAAACCACAATCCATATGCCATTTGCAAAGGACATTATTTAGGCCAATACTAATTTAGTGCCTCAAATTGTTTAGCTTAAAGGACATTATTTAGGCCAATACTAATTTAGAAGCTAAACAATTTGAGGCACTATCAAGCAAACACATTTCACACTTTACGAAAAAAAAAATAATACACCAAAGATTTCAATTAAAGTATCCTGTCAATTCAAGATGGTGTATTAAAAAGCACGCTTTATGTACAGGGTTGCTACCAACATCCATATCGAACTACAGTAATAACAACATATATTCTCTTATCACCAATAAAAACAAATCACTCCCAGCCCAGGTGACTTATTCTACTTTGACTTCTAGGTTATTTTTCATTTATGTCAATTTTCCAATCTGTTCAGGAAACCCTCATATTGACACTAGGGGAACAAGACAATACAGAGACCAGAGAAGAAGGGGAAAGGAGCTGACAACTCAGTGGGGAACACGGAAGACAACTATTTCTGCAGGTCACCAAGTTATCAGCATTTCCCTTCTTTAATAAGAACAGCAGTTGAAGATATTAAAAGCAGTATCATTTCAGTAAGCTGAATAACATCATATTGCTTTAGCTTCTGAGAAAGAAAACCTCTCACTTTGTAATGACATTGCAGAAGAGCGGCACGTATGGCTTGAGCTCTTCAGGAAGTGTGTTCAAGCTGGAAACAGCTCTGAAATAAACCACCCCGTTGGTTGGCTGAGCACAGTACTGGACAGGAATTTCATCAGCTAGGGATAAAAAAACAAAAGTAAATAATAACCAACAGCTTTCTACTCAAAAATGTATAATTTCTACTATATACATAAAAGCAAAACAATTTCTTACAAGAACTTCATATTAAGTGAAGCAAAGTGAACACATAGCGTTGGCACTTCAGAACCACTTTTGGTTTAAATTTTGCATGTTGCACTGAATGCTGAACTGAAGGGTTTTCATTGTTTCTGTCTATGGTAAGATAATGGATTCCTGGACAATTTGAGGAGAGAATTCTGTTGGCAGAGGCCACATTTTAGAGGCAACATTCAAATAAAAGAATGGTAATTCATTTCCGAACAACTCCAAGTTTTTCTCCCTTATTTTTTGCCCTCACACCTCAAAAGTTGATGAAAGCCAGTTTCTCACACTGTCCATACTCTTCCAAGTTAGGGCCATGGAATATACAAACTGAAATTTTCAAAAAACAGATCATTTTAGTATAAAAATTACACAGTATTTGACACTTGCTGGCAATTTTTGCAGGAAAGTGTCTGTTAGAAATATATTACAGAGCAGTATTACCTGCAAGATTTTGACAGAACTGTAACAAAACTGGGACTAAAATTTCTTGTCTCCTATCAATCCATGGGGTAGCCACTGGCAAAGCAGGGAGAAACTTGCACTGAACTTATGAAGAATTACAGTTGATTTTTTTCCCCTCATGGCTTGTGAACATCATATTCAGTAAAAAATGGGTAGGGAGGGAGAGCAGTAAGGAAGGCTCAGTGCACAAGCTGCCAGTAGTGCTGCACCTGGGGTAAGTCCTTCGAAAGTGGGGAGACTGCTCCAGAGCAGCAAAGTACACCATGCCAAGACACCTCTGACTGCAGAGCAGGGCAAGCAGTTAGCAAGCACAGGGCAGGAAGGTCACAGCAGGAGCACTACTGCCTGTCCCTTGGGAAGGGCAGGTGGTTGATTTGAGCTGAGAACAGCCCCACATTGCCCCTCAGAGGGGATAGCAAGAAGCATCTGCAGATCCACTGAAACCGTCTACTGCAGAGGCAATGCACTAGAGGAAAGGCACTGTAATGTGACTATGGACAACAAACAGTGAGTACATATGCTTTGTAGAGAGAAAATAAAAGGGCAACAGCTGGGCAAGCAGCTAGATAACAATCCAACAAGTTGCTATTTTGAGGACGGAACAGTGGTTACACCAACCTGTAAGTGTTGTCTCCAGTACAGTGAATGGGATCTTGGGCTCAATGTCAGACACTTTAAGAGCCGGGAGACAAGAAGTATCCTGTGGTTTGCTTTGAAGAGCAATTAATTCCAGACCTAGTAAGGAGAGCAGAATACCAGTTTGTCATTTTTAGCTTTTAGAGAAAGTGCTGTTGAAACCTACTGAGGTGATACAGATCAGAAAAATAGAACTTTAAAATTTAGAATTTTCTGTCAATGGTTCTTTCAAATATTTTAAGGAAACAAATCCTGCAGATCACCATGCTGCAACAGCAAACAGAACACTGTATGATTGTAAATTCTCATTCCAATCCCCCTTCACATTCTGTTTACAAAAACATGTAATTTAAACCCTGAAGTAGTCACAACTGCCAGAACATCCTGCCACCCAGCTCTGCAAACATCTACCCAGTCAACCCAGATCTTGCAGAAGAGAAGCTTCCTTCTAACCCATTTCCAAGCTCTTACTCCAAGTGCTCTGTCAGTACACTGATTAAGCTAAATTGTTGTATTTAAAGTTACATGTCAGCCTCTTTCTATATGGTGTCCTCTAAGTGCTCCCTAATTCATCTCCATAAGTAGAAAACCTCATCTGATTTTCTGCTCCCCTACCCTCCACATAGTACCAAAGCTTCAGAAGACTGCCACCCTTTTGAAGGATTTTTGTGACTTGATCACTCTTTTCACAAAATTAGATGATTGACCAAGGTTTCCAAGTTTAACTTATTACACAGAATAAGTTAAATGCAGCATTATTTATTTCTGTTGGATTTTTAAGTTGAAAAGAAATGCTATTACAAAATAGTTTTATAGAAGCATGGAGCCAATGTGATAAATAAACAGCTTCAAGGTAAATGGTGGAATTAATCTTTTACTCAGCTCAAGTTAACATGGGAAAAAATAAGTAGATCAATATTTTAAAACCATTTCCTTTCTTCTGCCCTACTGGAGACACTGATCATTCTATTCTTGTGTTAAAACTAATGGAATATACCAATCATACATTGTAGTGCAAATGATATAGTGCATAGCCCCATAATGCAGACACACAAGCTTCCAACAAAAAAACCCCACCTATTTCAGAGCAAACGCTGGAGAGTGCTTGAAAATTTAAGTTACTCTACAGAACACAGGCTAAAAAGCTGGCTGTGTTTTTAGCAGTTACCCAAATAAAAATATGAAAAACCATTATAACCTTTTTCAAAGATTTTGGTTTTTTCTTCTTCAGAAAGAGCATTGACCTTTTTTTCCAGCTTTTCTGCTTCCATTTTTGCTTGCTTATCATGGTAGTCTTCCTCTGGACTCATAGACAGAGTCAACCTATGCGGATTATCCTGCAGAAATATATCCCATAACAAAGCAATATTAACTTTAAGGGCAACTTTGTCTTGTTTTGCATCAGATTACAGATTCATCAACAGTAGACAAAAAAGCCTGCATCATTTGGCTTGCATATTCTAAAAAATATCACTAAGAGGCAATTCAAACTTCACTTCATGAAGAACAGTCTGCTGCAGGGGTGGGGAAGAAAAGGAGCTTACCACAAGAATAAGCATGGACAACTTTCTGTGAAAGTTTAGTAGGCAGAATCTTTTAACAGTACTCATTAGTTTAATTAAATCAAGGTTAAACAACTGCACATAAGGCTACAGAGCAGCATACCACAGGTTTTATCTGGAAAATGTTTTTAAGATGTGCAATCTGGTTAAATGCAGGAGGGTTTCATTAAACACCTCTTTCAACCTGCCCAAGCTTGAGTGCATAGAGATCCCATATGATGCAATATGTACATGCCTTGTCCTGCTCAGAAATGCTTTACATTAGTCTTGCTGCCAGAGATCTCTATGCATTATGCAAGTGTCACAACTGCTGTTGAATTTATCTTTGTTTATACCAGACTGTGGAATTTTAATAATAAAATTACTCAAGCAGTTTCAACTTTATACAAACTAGAATGCTATTCAAAAAATAGTGATCTCAAAAATTGCCCATTTCAAAGTAGGAGTCAAGCAGCAACATCTGTCACTGACAGACATTGCCAGTAACTGGGGACAATGTAATCAGATTCTGTTTTATGAGAGTATCTCCCTCATACTTATGTGGAAAAGCTATGGAAACCTGATAGAGTAGAGCTGAAAAGAGCAATGAAAAATTAACCAGGCACAGTAAAATGGATAGGATGAACAGAATTCCCTCTGTTGCTTCCAGCCTTCCTGCTTTATTGAGCTCCAGGCACGATGTACAACAGTGCATATTCTTCTGATATAAGAACCCCCAACTATTCTCAACACTTCCTATTGAATCATGTTTTAGCCTTAGCCCCCTCAGCAGAACTACATAGGAAAGGACATTTGCAAAAATACTGCACCCGTATTTCTTCCCTGCAAAAAGCCAAAACCTTAACAGCTTCCTACTACACCCAGACAATAATAATGCCTTTAGGAAAAAAGACTTACATTTATGTAACTGTCTCTTGTTGCCTTTCAGTAAATGAGAAGCAGCATTTACTCACTATTAAATCAGGCTGGCAGTTACCTATAATAGATCTGCCCTTCAACACAACTTAAAAGAATTTGATGTGAAAACAAAAACCCACCAACAAGACAAACACACACACAAAAAAAACCCAAACAAAAAACAAAACAAAACCACAACATGTTTGCATGGCTATCACTGGATTTTTCTTTCTGGCACCAGCTAATCTGGGGCTTCAGAACTATTCAATGTTATAATATCTTTACTGTTTTTAATTCTTCAACAACTCCAGTAAGGAGCGAGGCAAACAAAAAAAAAAAAGGCAAAAAGCAATTACCACTGACAGCAAAATTCAGACAGCAGTTCAGTAGACATGAGGAGCACCAGAACAATCTTACTTATAATCAAAGTCTTTTCAGGGAAAAAGATCAATCTTGCTATCCAATACTAAGGAACATGTAATTAGGCCTGTAATTCTCTGTTCACATCTGAGCTTCTCATTAGGAAACACCTATGTGCCCTTCTGTAGCATCAGGCAGCACAGTTCAGCAAAACATTAGCATTTTATCAATGTTCTAATATATGTGTTTCCAAATGTCCAACCCCCAATTGTTCCCATTTTGTAAAGTTTTCACTTCAGCTATTTAAAGTTAACATGCTTCATTCAAAAGTTACGATGTTCATCTACACCTAAAAGCAGGATGATTATTAAAGATTAGCCTTGAGTTTAATTTTAAATACAGAATTGTATTTTAAAAATCAATACTGCAGATTTTTGCCACAGGTTTTCCTACCTTAAAATAAGTTTTCACTTTTTCCTGAAGAAATGTGGGATTTTCTTTAAGACACTGCCTGAACCGAGAGACTTTATCTGCAATCTTCAGAAGTTCCACTGGATCCCCATCTTGATTCCAGCAGGAGGCTATATACTGAATGGGAAGGAATCATTAGGTAAGCAGGTCTACCCACTTTCATTTCTATAACTGACAGTATCTATGTTCTAAAACCACCTTATTATTTATATTTGAACAGCAGACATATAATGAGTAGTTCTAATATATCTGGAGGGCAAAAACCCCTGAAATCTTTGTTCAGATTAAAAGACTATGCCACCACTATCTGTGCCCTGTTCTCCCTATTCTCTCCTTTAATTTTATCATACCAAACCATCTTTTTTTTTTTCATAGATATATATATGTGTTGCATATCTAATCTGCCGATCTATTGTAATACTCTTTACTTCCTCCCATTTAAAAATAAAATAAATAATTGTTCAGCCCAAAAATGAAAGATAAATGTAACAGGTGGTAGAGACAAAGTAGTACCTAAATATTAGTCTGTCCATTTTATTGTAGCAGGTGAGATGGTTTACAATAAGCTAACTCAAACATGTAACACAGATGGAACTTTGGAGAAAGACCATACTAAATAACCAGAAATATTCCCAGGATATTTCTTTTGGAAGGATTTTTATTCTGGTTTCATTCTCTAGTTTGAGACTATTGTTTGCTTGAGTCGCTACTGAAAGTTCTTCAAATACACCACAGGGTAAGAGATCAAAACCTTTTTCATTCCTACTCTGTGTGAATGGGGGGAATAAAAGAAACAAAATAAAAGAAAAATCCCAAGATATTTGAAAGAAAAAGCCCTTAAAAGCAAAAAGAGAACAAATGCACTGGAACTGTCAAAACCACCTTCTCTTTTCTTACCTCTTTAATTACAAGCAGGTATCATAAGTCTTCCAGGCTTTTTCAGTAGCATCTATTACCTATTTTGTGGAAATTCCCTAACGTGTTTAAAAGAACAGTATTCTTTTAGAATATGCTCCAGTTAATTCTCTTCACATAAATGCAGCCACTCTGTATTTGAGGCTTCCATTGGGTCATTACAGCAACTCAGTGCTTGTCCTCTGTAAGCAACCAATCCAAGAGTGTTGTCCAAATGCTTCTTCAACTCTGACAGGCTTGGGGCCATGACCACTTCTTGGTGTCATGATTTCACCCCAGCGGGCAGCTCAGCCCCGCACAGCTGCTCAGTCACTCCCCTCATAGTGACATGTGGGTGAAAATCAGAAGAAAACTCATGGGTTGAAATAAAGGCAGTTTAACAGGTAAAGCAGAAGCTGCATGAAAGCAGAACGAAGTAAGGAATTCACTACTTCCATTGGCAGGCAAGTGTCCGACTCTCTCCGGAAAGCAGGGCTCCATTACACATAATGGTGACTTGCCACCACTGTTCTGGTGACATTCTACAATGGAGGGACTGCCTTGGTGTGTAACAGAAGAGAAACTGATGCCATCTATCTTGACTTCTGCAAGAACCTTACAACATCCTTGTGGCTAAATTGCAGAGACACCATTTGATCGATGGACTATTTGATGGATAAAGAATTGGCTGGACGGCAGCACGCAAACAGTTGCATTTGATGGCTCAACATCCAGAGATCAGTAACAAGTGGTATCTATCCCTCAGGGGTCTGAATTGGGACCAATACTGCTCAATACTTTTCATAATGATGTAGCAGGATTGAGTGCATACTCAGAAAGATTGCAGATAACACCAAGCTAAGTGGTGCAGTTGATACACATGAGGGAAGGGATGTCATCCAAACTCGACAAGCTTGATGAATGGACCCCATGTGAACCTCATGAAGTTTAACAAGGTCAAGTGCAAGGTACTGCACCTGGGCTGAGGCAATGACCAGTAATCAGTACAAGTTTAGCGAGGAATGACTTAAAAGCCTCTGCACAGAGAAGGGCTTTGGGGAGACTGGTAGATGAAGAATTGGATATAAGGCTGCAATGTGCACTCACAGCCCAGAATGCCAATCTTACCATGGGCTGCATAACAAGTGTGGCCAGCATGTTGAGGGAAGTGATTCTTACTCTCATGAGACCCCATCTGGAGTCAGGATCCCACAGTACAGATATTGATCTGCTGGAGTGAGTCCAGAGAAGGGCTGCAAAAACTATCAGGAGACTGGAATGCCCTTCCTATGAAGAAAGGCTGAGGGAATAGGGGTTGTACAGCCTGGAAAAGAGAAGGTTTCAGGGAGACCTTACAGTGGCCTTTCAAGATATAAACAGGGCTTATAAGGCAGACAGAGACAGAGACGTTTTATTAAGGCCTGTATTGATGAGATAAGGGCAATAGTTTTAAACTGAAAGAGATGTAGATTAGATATAAGAAAGAAATTCCTTACAACAGGGGTGGTGAGAAACTGGAACAAGTTGCCCACATAAGTTATGGATGCTCCACCATTAGAAGTGTTCAAAGTAAGGCCTGACAGGGCTTTGAGCAACTTGATATAATGAAAGATGGCTCTACCCATGGCAGAGGTTGGAACTAGATGATCTTTCAAAGTCCCTTCCAAACCATTCTATGATGACATTAGTTACAACTAGGTCTCTTTCAGGCCCTTTTCAAGGTCATTTTCTAAAACGTGACCTCAGGGAAATGAACTGAAATATAACCCTCGTATATGGGAGTACTAACACCAAATGCTACATGACTGATTTATAAACACAAGAACTGTTTAAAAGCTTTGTGTTCTAAAAATAAGTCCTAATAGTTTAACCAACTTCAAGACTTAAAAACGTTGAATGATTGAGTATATGAGTGAGTATTTCATCAGAATTAGTCATACAACCTGAAGATGTACTAAAAAGTACTTGTTATCAAAGTCAGCCACATTTTTCCAGATCCTACTATGAAACATGACAAGCAATTAAATATCCAGTTTGTCTTTCACTGAATGGCAATCTGATTTGAAACAGCTCTTGGTTGTTCTCTTCCATTTAGAAGTTGTATGTTAACTTAGGGCTCTGCTTCTTTACCTAACTGTATGACAAAGGAATGAATGCCTGTTCATGCTGACAGACACACTTGGGAGACAAGAAAGTGAAAGAGCTGATAAGCAAGTCCAGAACACAGGAGAATGGGCAGCAGCAGAAGGCTCCGATTTTCAAACTGACTGCGAACACTGCAGCTAACTTCTTCCCAAATTTACAACGTGCAGAATTCCCAAATATCATATTCTGCTGTGGAACATGTTTTCTGTAACAGCTTTGTATTACAATTTTTATACAGCTTTGGTATCAAAATCTGAAGCCAAGAATTTAATTAGTGCACATTTTTGCCTGTGAATCTTAAAATTAAAGTAGTATAACCCTAAATTCCAAAGAAAAATATGGTCCTTCTATTTGATTTTTAAACATGCATAGGCATCTGGCCAAAATATACAGCTCCAAGAGACCTTATTGCATTTCTCTCTTACAGAAGCAATTAGTGCTACTGCAATCAAAACTACAATCCAGGTAAAGACAACAGGCTCACTGAATGATTAAGTCATACAGCATGGAGTCCAGTGATTGCTTGAAGGCTACTGAAAAGAAGGAAGAAAGATACACACTGGATGACAAAGGAAAAGTCCTTAAGTGAAAAGTTTTACATATCAAGAGCCTACAAAATGACCCCATATTCCATTAGGACACAAACAATCATTTCCTTATCCACCCCTAAAAAACACCACAAACAGGCACACATACAGACTTACAGATGTTAGTGCAAGTCCAAAACTTGTAGACTGATGCTTCAGCTGGATTTCAATTTTGTGAAGTAGAGCTTCAATCCTATCTTCCTCAAATCCTTTCCTTTGGGAAAAGGTGATGAGAGAAGGAAATCATAACCATTAACACTTACCACTTTAAGGGAAGTTACAAAAATGAATTATATCACAGATAAAGGAAGCATTACAACATAACATCTTCCCCATTGAATTAAAATCAATACAAAATAACGTTATCATGCTGTGTCATTTAGTGAAATTGTATTAATATATATAATATATATATATATAATAAAATCCTGAAGGTCATGCTGATGAATATGCTACAATAGAGGAAGTAGCAGATGTGAGTTTCAAGAGTATTGAACACTATTATTGCTTCTTTGATGCATTTATTTTAATACAGTTAATTTTTAAAGGTATGTTATTATATATATGCCTGTATTATTATATGCCTATATGCTATTAATATCTAATTGTAAAAGACCACATGAAAAATATAACAGCATTCTCAAAAATGTAGCATTACTTACTCAATAACTTCATCCACTGTTCTAGCAATGATCTGTTTTACAGTATCAATATCTCTTTCAGCAATACCCTGTAGACCCACACTGAAATAAGCTTCTCTTGTTGTGCCATTAAACCTAGAATAAAACATATGCAGCTCACTGACAAGTACCACAACTTCAGCATTAAACCTGATGGTAAAGGCAGAAGGGGAAAACACCCATTATTTCCACAAACACATACAAAGGATTTTATAAGCTAGATAGACAAAGAGGAAAGAAATGGAACTTAAAAACATTTTTTATTTCATTTCAGTAGTATTAGCCACTGCTACATACAGCATATGGTATTAAAGACAGAAGGACAATAACAGAAAAAAAGCTGATCTTTTCTGTTTATCTTCCCATTCATCTGTAGGTACTTTCAGGTAAAGAAAACTCTTTTTTTAAGATGAAAATTTTATCTGCCTGTAACACCAAACACATAAATTCTATTGAAGCTGGTGAGTGGAAAGTTACTTTTAAATGTATTCATTTAAAGCAGTACTTTTAAAGAAAGCAGTGGAGATGAAGTGCTCCATGTTTGTGGCAATTTTCAATAGTACTTTTTTTAAAAAAAAAATTTTTAAAAAAATTGTTCAAGCTGTCAGACAGGGTTAGTTGTAATAGATCACCTTTAGAGAGAAAAACTGACACTTGCAGAAATACAGAACCCCTAGCAGTTCAAACCAAAGCCAACAAACATAATGCAATAGGTGCTCATCTACTTAAAACGTCCATTATTCCATATCTAAAACCAACACAAGGAATTCAATGGCAGACTCAGGTGTTGAATTCTGGAATACTGATCTCTGGACTCAAACTTATTCTAGACTGAGCCATCACCACAGTCACTAAGGCAAACTGAAGCTAAATTTAATGTATGATTCAACAACGTATTAACACAGTCAACCTGGAAAAGGCTCAGCTGACAAAACATACATCAGCTGAATCACTACTTCAGTGTAAGCATGGATCAATCATAGAATCCATCACAGAATAGCTTAGGTTGGAAGGGACCCTAAAGATCACCTAGTCCCAAGCCCCCTATCATGGACAGGGACACCTCCCACTAGATTAGGTTGCTCAGAGCCCCATCAAACCTGCCCTTGAACACTTCTGGGGATGAGGCTTCCACAACTTTTTTGGGCAACATGTTCCAGTGTCTCACCACCACATAGATGAGTACACCAAGGTTTCCCTCTTAAACATCTAAAACAGCCAGTGGAGACTTAGGCATGATTTTTGTCATTCTCAGGACTAAAATCAGTTCAATAAAACATACTCTGGATGCACCTGCTTGTTTCTGCTGACAATAAAGACAAACTATGACGAGCAGCTGAGCCTACAGTTAGGTGAAGAGAATCCAACCACCCTTAGTCTGCAGTGCAGAGCAAGCTAAGACTGGCTGCACTTAATTGCAAAAAAGCACATTTGTGCCAAACCTACTTAGTTAAATAAGAAAAACAAAAGTAACAGTGCAGAGAAGGGCTAGCAAACTCTTCTGAGTAATACTAATTCTAAGAGGCCAAGATGAAAACCCCAGGTAAATTAAAATACTGAAGGTATACCATGTTTTTATCTACCCATTTTTCATGTTGGTAAGTTTTACAAAGCACAACTTTGTTTAAACTAACATAGATTAGATCAAATTATTTTGAACAACCAAAAATTACACCTGAGAATGCTTTATCATCAGTAGAAACTCTGAAGATACATCCATGTTAAAATAAGATTATTTTGGTATAAACTGCCTGTATGAGAGACGACTTTTCACAACTGAGCAGTGGTTTCTAACTTTTCTAATGTTGTTTATAGGGATGAAATGTAAACTGCAACACTTACCCAACATCAGGAGAAAAATCTGTACCAACACCAGACTCAATTAAGGCTTTGTAAAAAGGAGAATTTGGCCCATCAACCAACAGTGAGGACAAGAGGCTTAATGTGAATGTTTCAAAAGTGTCTGTAATACTGAAAAAAAATAAGTAGTTCTTAAAAACACATCAAGCTATAAGTGATATCTAACATAATTGAATTCATTTTAGAAGAATTACTGCTGCCAGCCAGTGCAGACGGGACAAGGGAGAAATGACTGCCAGTTAAGAACACTGCACCAAACTTCAGGGAACTAAAAGAGTTCTGGGTCTTCCTTATAATTAGCAGTAAAGTTAAATTAGGCTGCAAAGGTAGCAGTAGAGTCACATAGAAAAGCTTGCGCAGGGTAGGAAACTGAAAGACAGGAAGCCAGCATCCCAGAAGTCTAATCCATGGAACAGCTGTAATCAGCTGTAAGGTAACAGCTGATTTTCCTTATCTGTCTATCTGGTAAAGAAAAAGACATGGCATTCTGCTTCATATATAAACTTCCATTCACTAAAGGAGGCTTTGTCTAGCTTTTCCCATGGTGTTATTTAACTTAAAGACAACACTTAGGAAGAGGGACTGGGAGACATGAGATACACCTGTGTCTTGCCTGCAGTTCTAAAACGAGCCTTGGATTCAGAATTTCATTTGTACACTTACTCTGTCAACAAGTAGCTGACACTGACAGTTGTCTGCTTGGAAGGATCAGCAGCAAATGAGTCTAAGCCACATGTTACACTGTGCTGTCTCTGTAAAGTATAATAAATAAGTTGGATGCAGACTAAACTCAGAAGAGAAGATACAAATAAATAAAAAAATAAAATGACTGCTTCCATCTTCATATCATCTTCCTTTCAAAGATCTCATAGTTTTACAAATACTCACAGATAAGTTTAATATACATATGTAAATACATAAACACAGGATGTAATGAAAAATATAAGATGTATCTCGGTTTTTCAAGTGGAAAAACGGAGGAGCTGACAGAGAAAACCTGGCCATAATTAACTCTCTGAGCTAGATTTCATAGAAATGCCTGAGCTGGGGGTACGTGGGAGGAGAGGGTTGGAGAATGAAAAAAAGTTATTTTTGGCATCAATGTTTGGAAGTTTAGGTACCATTAGAGGGCACATTTCTTGACACTTAAGTATTAGAATTTGTGTAAGTAGTTCTAAGTGCTTTCCAATAATAAATGCTTCAATGCTCCAAATGCAGAGGGACTTGAATACTGGAAATAATAAACAACTGCATGCCATCACTACAGTACTGAAACTCCCAAGTAAATGTACTTTTCCTCTCATTTAAATGAGAAATAAAAATAATACTTCTCCTTTACACACAATTCCAAACAAAACTTTAGCAGGCTGAGCTAAAATATTAATCTGTTATACTAAATCTCTCCTATTCCAAGATTGGATGTGCACCATTTCTCTTTGTTTGAATTTCATTTTTTTACTTACAGGCTTATCCCAGAGTTTCTGTTTTGGGATGTCAGTATTTGATTCAATTCTTCTAAATTTTATCAGTGCTTCCTCATGTATTTGTTTCAAATGTTGCTCCAAAGGAAAATTACCATAAGTGAAAAACCTGCATTTCAAATTAAAAGATCAGGATTAAGCATCAGTTTTTACATGAAATTTACAGTAACAGCTTTTACAATATTCTGAACTTCATGTGATTTCCAGTGATTCAGTGACATCTAGAAGGGAATAGGCTTTGCAAGGCCCCTAGGTTGCAGGCCTACAAGTTTGACATGTACATAAACCCTTGGATCTGCTTTATCTTCTTCTGGCTCAGAAAAATTATAATTTGCTTAGTTGCAGCAATATACAATGTTCCAAGAAAAAAAATATAATTAGTAACGGAACCTAGAAACCCAGTGGTCTAGGTTTCAGAAGACAAAATTCTCATGATCCTTACATATAATGTATAAAATATGATGTTCTCAACTGATCTACATATCACTGCTGGATTCCAAGGGTCAGTCTACCAAAGCACACTCTCATACCTGCAAGAAACATTACTGACTTCCACTGGATCAAATAAGAGGACAAGGTAGGTCTCAGGTAAACGTTATTCCCTGATTAAAATCTAAACTCAGGTACAACAGAATACTCAAGATAATGAGAAAAACAAAGGATGGTAAATTCACTATCACGACATGAGTTGACATTCTATAAGTTAATTAAGCAAACTAACAGATTGATTACAAAATCTGTTTACAAGGACCAACGATACTACAGATTTTCCTGCATATCACCTTCAAATTCTGAAGTAAGCTGACTTTTAGCTTAAAGACCTTATCAGTAATAACAGAATTAGTACCTGACTCAAGTGGATATCCATTTTTTTACCGCAGAATCACTGAATGCTTTGGGTTGGAACCTTAAAGATCACCTAGTTCCACCCCCTGCACAGGCAGGGACACCCTCCACTAGACCAGGTTGCTCAAACCCTCAGCCAACCAGGCCCTGAACACTTCCAAGGACAGGACATCCACGACTTCCCTGAGCAACCTAATAGAACCTGATACAGTAACACATGATTCAGGAGAAAATAAGCAGCCATTCATGTGTAACTTCTTTTTATAATTTTTAATCTATGTTGACTACAGGGAGGGTAGGAATCTCTCAACTCATCTGCATTACACCTGTATCATAACTCCCTAATAATAACTCCTAATAATAGCTACCAAATATTTATTAGTATGCTGCACTTCCCCCTAGTCCATATGAGTTCATGGTGAATCTTCTGTCAACAAAAATCCCCAAAACAAATTCTCATAATCAAGCAGGTAGATGCTCAATAATCAGCCATCTCTGTCTCAGTAGCCCCTGCCTTCAATTCACGCTTCACTTCTCTTCCTAGAGCCAATTCCTTGCTTCAATGCTGTCCTGGCTGGTGGAGGGCATTGGTTACCTGTAGCTGCTGGCTATACATATGGAAACACTGTATCTCACTTTTTCCCCCCTCACAAAAACTTAAAACAGAGTGCAAACTCACAATATAACCTAATAAATTACTCAGAAATTTCAGGTACCTGGAATTGCTTGGATGATAATGGGTGGCATGGAACTGTTTAAGCTGCTCCCATGTAAGATCAGGAATACATAAAGGATCTCCACCAGATACTACACCATATGTGTGATCAGGAAGGATTTTATTCTGCAGGTGCTGTGCAAATATCCTCTCATTATCTGTCTTAAGAGGAAAATATCACATTTCAGTAAATTCAAAAACACATTTTAAAAGTAAAAGGTGCTCAATAAGATCCCACAGCTCTAACTTACACAAGAGGTCCTCCCCACATAAGCATTTTGTTCTATAGTCCTATGTATTTGGATAAAACTAGCCACATTGCCATGTCAATTTAAAAGATAATTCTACAATAAATCCATTAGTAAGGTGCTCTTTTATATGTAAACAAACTATCAACAGGCTAATTTTAAGAATAACTATGTAACTTATTCTTGACTTTGATGACAACTTCAGTTTCACAAAGGAGGAACAGAAATCTCTGGTGCAATAATGCCACTGATAATCTGCAGCTTAAGCCACTTCACGCCACATCAAATCTCAAAAAAACCTCACAAAACTTACAAATGCTCCTTTCATTTCATTAAAAACAACTCCTTTGAAGACTAGAGGTGTCTGAGGATCAGCGGGGTTCTCATGTTCTAACCTCCAACCTTCTTGCCTGAAAAAATAAATAATGGGAAGCGTGGGGAGTTTCAGGGTTTTGGTTTTGCTTTATTTTGCTTTTAATTTAAGGTTTGCATAATCATAACCTGTCTACATCTTACCAGAAATCTAGCTGACGCAAACATGGAAAGAAAGCTGCATCCAAGTACACTGACAGGAGATTCTGAAAATCCTTGGGATTTTGTGTTGAGAACGGATAAAGCGTGTAATCACTAGCTGCACATAAATAAACACAAAAAGATCTGAAATGTAGGAAGTCTGAGATACATTTTGCCTTAATTTATATTTAAATCTTTCATCTCTATAAATAACTAGAAGAAACATAGACGACATTTTTGCTGAGGAACACACAAATTCAATGCTGTAATTATTTTACCATGAAAACTTTGCTTTTGCAATATATGTAAATAATTACACGCATTGTTGTACACAACACAGATCCAGCTCTACTGGGACTTTGCAAAAGCCAAATTAACAAGATCTGTTTTGTTGCCTTGCTTTGTTAGTTTTTTTAAATTCTCACTCACAACATTCACACTTAATAATGGATCTCCAAAGGGAAATTAAGCTGACAAAACACCTCTATTGCAGTAAAATCTCATGCATTTTAAGTGGTATTATTTACTTTGAGCTCACCTGTGAATGCATTCATGAAAGTGGACAGTGATCTGTTTAACATTTTAAAGAAAGGATCTCTGCAAGGGTACTTTCGAGAGCCACACAACACAGTGTGCTCAAGGATGTGTGGGACCCCAGTGCTGTCCAATGGAGTGGTTCGGAATTGTACACTGTGAGAGAGAGAACACAGAGAGGAACATTGTTATGTGTGATAAGAAGTCCACCCACCTCTATCTGCAGCTCACATCTATGGGTACAGTATCACTGTCTAGTAACTAACAGCAAACACTAACTAACAACTAACTGACAGTAACACAGCACACAGCAGGATCCAGAGTTTGTGAGTTCTTAAGACTCTTGAGTGCTCAGCCACATCTTCTAAAGGGTGTACAACCTCTACATTTCTATTTCTGGAGGTGGAACAAAAGTTTTCAGCACGTATCTAATCACATTTCTTTTTTAGCCAGAAGGCTCAGAAACAACTTAATGGGAGGTTACAGTTTAAAGAATTGTTTTACATCTTGGAACTATAAGGTAATTTATCAGAACGTCCAGTTTTCAGCTCACCAATACAGAAGAGATGACAATAAAGTTGCAGTTTAGTGGAGAGCCACAAAAATGGGCAGGGGCTGGAACACATGATCTGTGAAAAGAGGCTGAGGAAATGTGGCTTCTTTAGCCTGGAAAAGGAAAGGCATCAAGCAGACTCACTAGCTGCCTCCCAAAACCTACAAGGAGGTTATGATGAAGACAGGTTCTTTGTATAGATATGCATGGTGGAAGGACAAGAGGCAATGTTCATAAACTAAAGCAAAGGTGGTTCCAACTTGATATTAAAGAGGAAAAAAAAAAAAAAAAAGCACCATGCAGACAGTTAAACATCAGGAAGAGGTTGTAGAATATCCATCTTTGGTAATTTTCAACTGGATAAATGTCTAAGGAACCTTATATGAATTACGTGCTGACCCTGTTTTGAGCAGCAGACTAAAAGACAGACCTCATGACACCTGTTCCAACCTGAAAAACTCTCAGGAAGTCCCACAAAGGAAGCACTACAGTCTTTGTTATCACAGCAAAATCTACACAGTGATGCTGACATGGAATGTGCTATACAGATATTGTTCTACCTGAACAAATTATTGGAGTCCTCCCGGGCCACATGTAAATATCTGGCTCCTGTACTGTCATGACTAAGCTTCACTGCAGTCAGAAACAGCTCAGGAACAGCTGTCACCTGCATTGGAAGAAAACATTTGTGTTACAGTGTGACAATAACTATATCAAATAAATCGTGGATGACAGAGCAATGATCAGTTTGTTGATGCTGCCATATACAGTACTAAATAAACTATTTCTCCCTATTTTTGGGGGGGGAAAAAAAAAGTATGTAAATGGAAATAAAGGTAAAAAAAAACAATTACAAGACACTATAACCAAAGAACTACGCTCTTCTAGTATAGATGTTAAAACTGGAACACTTCAATCAGAAATACAAAGAAAATGCATATAATCGAATGCCGGTGATGCGGGCAGAAAAAGAAAAATCAAGGAACCCACTTCTACCACTAGCTCTGTCACTAGTAAACATTTTTTTTTTGCAAATTACCTTTACTTTCTGCTTCAGCTTTTTCCTTTAAAAAAGTAAAAAGATATTCCACATAATAGTTCCACTGCAGGTTCCTAATAACGATACTAAAAGCAGATTAGGAGATAAAATATTACTTGAACGCCTTTCATAAAACAGCAGAAAATGAAGTTATCTGTCAGGACAAAAGACCACACTGAACACTTGGCACCTGCAGCAGACACACAAGGTGTGCTATTTCTCCCTATATGAAGGTGTTAACGTTACCCAAAGAAGCTGGTGGCAGAGGAATAACTACAAATAACTACTGTATCACTTTTAAACTTATGATCCATAGCCTCTGTGGAAATATTTAGCGTGTAGGCTCCTGGCTTCATTTAGGCACTTTCCAACCAAGGAAACAGAGGACAGAGGAGCGAGGGGGGATGCTCACCTGCTCGACAGTGAACCCGTGGATGTGCTCGCCTACCCTGTACTGCAGCGCTCTCTCATTAGCGGACACG
>NW_009970726.1:8524154-8540126 GCF_000747805.2 Chaetura pelagica | reverse complement strand
GGTCCGCGGGGCGGTGAGGCCGCGGGGGGGCTCGGCGGGTCCGAAGCGGGGCGGAGCGTGGGTGTTCGGGATGACTGACCGTGGTGGGGCGGACGGGAATAGTTTGGAAGTGCCTGTGCTTGTTCAGGAAGTTCCCATGAAAATCAAAAGCTGTGTTGGTTGTAAAGGGAGTGACCTTTGAGTAAAGCATGTTGTTTGCTTTTTCAAATTAAAAAAATAAAAATAAAACCACAAGGCCTGAGGTAAATGTGTTTCAGGGGCTGCGTCTCTCCTTGGCAGCGCCTTGCCAGTGCGTCTTCATATTTGATACTAATAATTTGTGTTGCAAATATTGTATTACTAATTGTAAGTAATAGTTCGCATCTTATGCAGGTGCTCTGTGAGGAAAATAAGCAAAGTGGGAAACTAAACGCAGCTTTAGCCCTGCAGTTGTGTCTGTATGCAGAGCCTTTGCACAAGGCCTTTCACACCGGGGTGGCACAGCTCAGAGAAATCAGCACCCACTTAGTTTTACATCTGACTTCCAGTAAGTGTCGTAACAGAGATCTTGAGGAATATTCTCAGGACATCATACCCACCAAGGAAGTGCTGGTACATTGTGCTTCCATGCCTAGGCTTTTATTCCTTCCATTTTGCAAAGTAGGATGATTTTTAGATAGTAACTTGATAACTGACAGTTCACATTGCATGTTCATGTGTGAAGTACGGCCACCAAATCACGTCCCTTCTTCTGAACCTAAGAGCCCGATTACCTATTTAGACATAAGAGGCTTGATGCCAAAAGGAGAGACTACGTGGGATTTTAAACAAAAGCAGAGTCAGCAACAGGTGCTTGGCACGTCCCACACTGCTTATCTTCAGTGTGTTGGCTCTGATGTTAACTGGAAAAAAATGGAATTTAAAGTACCCTGGGAATGTTTGTACCATCTCTGACCTCTTCCTCCTCTTTGCTGCCTGGCATGCAGTTGTCTGCCTCCCGCTGCTGCCTGTGATCTGTCACGTTATCAGTCACGTTAGGGTTTTTATCGTCCTTGCATGACTCAGCTGCCCTCCCCACTCCTGCTGCCCTAGCGCACATCCTCCATCTCCCCGCCAGCTGCCTGGCTCTGGAGTGCTCTGGCGCCTTTCATTTCCTCTTTTTCTCATTTGTGTTTTCCATGTAATTTCCCCATTTCATTAATTTTTAAATTAAATTAAAAAGCCAGTAACTTGCTGTAGTAAAATTCGGGATGTTGTGCATTAACCCATATAGCCTTTCATCTGTCTTAATTACATATCTTTCTCTGTCTTTTTAAAGGCTAGTGAAAAAACAGAGTAACTTATGAGTAAGGCTTAGATGCTGTGTCCTAGTGAATGTAATTTGTTTGCTCCCAAATTTCATTATACCTGATTTCCTCCCTGCCTTCTACCATTCCACCTCCTCTTTTTTTGGTCTTTTTTTCTGCATTTGTTTCAGATCGGATTCAAGATGCACAACTTTGATAGAAGCTGCTTCCAATATGTGTTTCATTTCAGTTCTTATGTTTCCAGAAACTATATATTTCCACCATGAAGAATTAACCCTCATGGGAACTTTACATTATTTATGTTTTTTTCAAGCTAAAAGCAGTTACATAAACATAAAATATACAATGTTCTCAAAAGAATAAACATATAAAAGAAGTACTTCTGAGATTCACATAGAGTGAGTTTAATCTGCATGGTGTAATTTTCAAATATTTTATGTATTTTCATATATATATGGTTCATAGTTAGTTACAAGGTTAACTTGCAGCAAATTTAATTTGAAAATGCTGTGCTTTTTTTTCTGTTGATTGTTCAGTTCCCTGGTTTTACTAACAGTTTCCTAATTTGACCATAAGCTACTGTCTCTTTTTACAGATTTCTTGCCATCAATATTTAGTTTGCTTTATGGTTTATAACATTCATCTTAATGGAACATCAGGTTGGCATTCTGCTGAAGACATTTATTTATTTTTAGTTGATGTTTATATTGGAAGGATGATTTACTAGCTGTCTGTTTTCATATCTCTGACATAGTGGTTGACAGGCAACCTTTCATAACCAGTCCGAGTGGGCAGAGTTTCAAAGTATATCAAACATAATTTCCAAAACATCTAATTACAAAATGGAGGTCTCTATACTACCCCTTAGACAACTTAAAAGTATTTTTTCTTTCTCCTGCTCTTGTCTTTTATGTATGTTGTAAATCAGAGATTTTCTTCTGGGAAAAAGAGCAGAAAACTGTTACATTGGGTTTTTTTCTTCGTTTCCTCGCTGGGTAAGATTACTGCTGCACTCATCATGTAAGAGTAGTACTCTTTATTCTTTGTGACTGCACATGTGTATGCATATATATAATTTTGTAAACATGATTTTTGCATCTTATAAAAGGATAATTGAGAAAAACCTCACTGTCATGTAAAAGCGTAGCAGGTATAAAATTATCTTGGTCGACTTATCTTGATAAATCACATAAAACCATTTGAATTATCATGACCAGATTTTGCTTTCAGTTATTTAATGACAAATTCTGTGAAACTGTGATTACTACAAAGAGCTTCCCAACTGGTGAAAATTAGATGACAGTCTGAGAGATTACTTAGTGTTATTTTCCTTCAAATTTGTTTTCAATCACTTATAACTCTATCTAAATTAAATATTAAGATTCCCGTGTCTGCACAGGCTGTTTCATAAAAAAAAACCAAACACAAACATATTAAAAAAATAAACTAAAACTGTTTAGGAATCAAAAAGCTACTTTGTGCTTAACAGGAAGTTTCATTCTTTATCCTCTGGAGCAGAGGTTAGTCCCTCCCAGTTGTCAAGTGTCTGTGCTTGGATCTCAACATTTCTTCCTGCACAGAGCATAAACTGTGCCTGCACCGTTCTTCTAGGGTTTTCTCAGGGCTAAAGTTAATAAAAATTATTTCCTCTGTGGCTGCTTCTCCCTCCCAGGAGAGAGACCAGCAATTTTCTGTACAGCTCTCTACTACTTCTTGTCAAAAGCAAAAAAACCCAACTCCTTATGAAAGTCAACAAACGTTAAAGGACAAAAAGCTGTGCCCAAGGTCTGCTGAACACTTATTTAAAGGGGATACAAGTGGTACGTCAGAAATTGTGCTTCGTCAGTGGACAGAATAATGAAGAGACTTATCTGCCTGTCAGGTTTTTTTCTGAAGGCCATGAATAAAGTTTGTGTGAATGGAGTTCATGAAAAATGAGTGGCAGACAGTGAGGTGAGAAGAAGGAACTTTTGCATCCCAGATGCCAGCCCTTCTCTTCCCCAGTTCCCATCACCCATCATCATCTTGAGAGAGGTTGAGGTGAGAATCGGTCTTTAAGAGGATGTGAGCATGACCCTAGCTCCAGCTGTTCTCTCAAATATCACTAAGCCCTACTAGTAACAAATTTTGCTTCCAAAATTATTTATTTGCCTTCCTTTTCTTTTAAGTGAATTATCTTCAATAACAAAACGTTAACAGGCCAAGGGTTTTGCACTGCAGGTGTCAGCTATCATCCAGCTGGGCACCAAAATCACTATTTTACAAAACCATGTGGAGAGAAAAGTTTGCCAGGTCTCAACACACTTTATAATTTATTCTGTTTGTGTTTCCTTCCAAAGAAGATTGCAAGCAGAGGCAGAAACAGAAGCTGATGGTTGTGCTGCTGCTGTTTTCCTGCTTCCTTCCTTCCTTCACAAACATCTGTTCAGCTTGAAACTTAGTGTTTGGGGGTATCGCAGAGATTGCCCGTTAACAGGACTCCTGGCAGTGGCAGGTGGAAACTTACTAAATGTATTCATGGTAGTGTGAAAGAAAGGGAAATGTTCTCCATGAAGGTTTTGCAGTAGGAAATAGAATGAAAATCAAGCACAGTGTTCACTGTGGTGATTTCTGAACAATTTCTCTCAAAGAGATCCCAGAAGTGGAATAGGCTCTCCACCAGGCTATGTGATCCCAGGCAGGAGTGAGGCTGGCATGTGCAGATGTTGCTTTCTTTTGTCAGAGCAGGGTTTCTTCCATTGCTGCAGTGCTAGGAGCAAGTTTGTTCATAACCAATTATTTAAGAGAAAGAAACAAGGAAAATCTATGTCTTGCTAAAAGCCTGGGGTGATGTAGTGTGTCAGAAGTGCTCTGTCTTTGAATTATCTTAGCCAGACCAGAATAGCTGGTTACAGTCACAGTGAACACCTTGCTTAATAGGTTAAATTTCAAATAATTTTACAAACCTCCTTTACATATTTTCCCACATCTTTGTTAAAATATTTAAATATTTTAATTGTGTCTGTAGCTAACAAGTAGTGTGACAATGATGAATTCAGGGAGAGGAAGGAGAGAGGAAAGTAAGGGAAGATAAGGATTGGGTGAAGGTTGACAAAAATTACGTGTTTCTGTAATATTATGCATACATGTAAGTGAGGAAAGCTGAAGTCACATCAATATTATTTGTGGGAAACAGAATGTTAAATTTTTTTCTCACTAACTGAGAAGTGTTGCTATAGAATATTACAAATGTAGGAGTGGAAAGTTACTCAACACCCCAGTTTCTGAGGGATTAACCAGAAATTGATGCACAACTTGGTGCGGGCTGCCTCCAAATTGCAATGCATTGCTAAATTGAAACTCTGTGTGAGTCAGTTGTTAACAATGAAAATTAAAGAAGTATGAATCTCGGGGAAAACAAAAACTGTGAACTAACAAGGTGAAAGCATTTTATTCCATAGAGTATGGCTGAAGAATTTATAATTTATAGCCTTTGCTGGCTGCTTATAGTACCCAGAAACATTCAGCTGCATGGTTTATGTATTCTTATCAGTCTGTTGATTCATCCTTTTACAAACACTTTAGGAATATCTCCACTTTAACCATTAGTAATATTATTTGCTGTAGGAAGAAAACTGTAACATAGGTAATAATGAATTACATCAGAATCCTTTTTTGCCAATAATAAAAAAAAAACAAAAACAAAACCAAAAGCCTGTCTACTAAGAAATTCCACTTGTTTTCTCAGAACCACTCATAAACTATAGTCCACAACACCAAGAAGATGATAATCAAGTAGAAAACTCTGTCATCTGCTCCATTCATGATACTGCAGAGTGATCCACACTTTAAGAATTTTCTTTTAGCATTATTTGGGTTATATATACTTTCTTAATATCTTTGTTGCACTGGAGTGAGACAAGGTGGAATAGTTTAATGCTGCACAGGCAAGGTCTCTCACAAAGTTCTAACAAGGTACTTTAGTCTTGCTCCTGTCACGCTGGTGACAGAGAGCCTTTATTAAATCCTTAACAGTGCAGATACATGTATAGCACAGATACAGGCCAGAGCATACTTACTCTTTGTGCATGGGAAGACCAATGTCTGTGTAAAGGAGTAGAGATTTCATTTAAGTGAGCTCACTGCCAGTATCTGCAAAAACACATGCTAGACCTGCGGAGTTGCAGTAATGGAAAAAAATTAAACATATGCCTTGGTTTAGTACAAGCGAAGCATATTTTGAGAAGAGATGGGATCTAGTCCATGTCTGATGCTGTCCAGAGTAGATGGAAAATTGCTCTACATCTGTTTGCATTTCAGCTACCACACGCTGGAAAGAATTTTTTTCTTGCTATCTCTTACCTTTCATTTTGGGGCTATTTAACTCAAATTATTGCATTTTTTTACATACTTACGTGTTAGAGTAGTAGGACATCCTGATAAAACAAAACAACAAAAAACCCAAACCCCAAACAAGCAAACAAAACCTCAAAAAGCAAACAAAACCAAACCATATCCTAACTGCAAAATCAGAGAAGGTCCATAAAAATTAGGCCCACTCTTGGCCCTTGGTCTCCTCTGGTCCTTGTGTGTCCCTATGACATAGCTGAGGGGTGGGGAATTAGAGTTTAAATTACCTGAAGTAGTGAGAGACCTGTAGTAAAGCTTACTGGAGCAGTGATTTTATTATGTAAAACTGTGAAGCATCCTTCCAAGTGTGAGAAAAGGGCCTTGAAGAAATCTGAATGCTCAAAGCCCCAGGTTTGAGTCACAAGGTTGTATTAAGTGATGGCAGCCTAACACAGTAAAGTCTTGTTTCAGATGCCTTTCAGAAGAGGTGTTTGAGCAAGATGTTTCTATAATCTGACCAGATTTTGTTTCAGGACTGGGTTCTTCACTCCAAAAGAATGCCTGATAGTGAATTAATGTTTATGTGGTCTGAACCATCAGGTGATGGTGTAGCCAGGGTCTCTACTCCTACAGCCAGAGGAGCAATTCTTTACTAATCTTCAGTTTTCCTTATTTGAATGCTTGTATGAACACTCAGTGTACTCAACTGGATGTATTCTGACATGCTGAGTAGCAGTGACAGTAAAAATGTGGGTTTGCATCTGTGACTACTTTAGATATCAGAAGTTATGTGAAGAGGTAGGTGTTTAGACAAGTTGTTAGATGACCAGCAGGTATCACTAAATACTGCTTTTTGTTGGCTACATCTGCTACATTGAAGTTCAGTAATTCCCCATTATCTGTCTCCATATTGCAATGCCCTCAGGAACCTCTCATCCCTATTATGATTTTGCATTCCCTGTGCCAGCAGTGTACAGTCATATGCTGTAACTGATTTGGAGTGATGCACAGACAGATTGCTCAGCAAACTGAACATATAATGGATGAGATCCTCCTGCTTTTGCCTCATTTGAGCACTTAAGTTTTTCTGCTGCTCATCTGTCTCTTTTAACAAAACATGGAATTTAATATCCCTGAAACTTCTACGCTTGTCAAGTTCCTTTGCAATTAGTCAGTGGGTGTAGGAGAGGGGAACTCAATGATAGACAGGAAAAGCATGAGCTGGAAGTCTAATTTTCTTAGAAAACCAAGATGTACAAGTGATATCAAGTTAAAGTAATCAAAACATTCCCCAGTTCACTGACTGCTTCTGAGAAAAGCAGAGCAGTGTTATATTTTAAGTCATACTTGGTTGTTGGATTTTGCACTGGTTCTTATACAGCTGTTTAAAATGCAGCACAAAATGCTACTTGACTTACACTTTATTATTAAAAACAAAAGCCAAGCAGAAACCATCTGTATCTTCCACTGTTAATGTCTGCATGATGCTGCAGTTGGCCAACTCTTATAATCACATTCAAGACATGAGACACAATTTTAAGATTTGTTAAATGTCTGTATTTTGTGCCATCATTTTGTACCATTGAAGTTAAGCTTTAAAATGTGGGTCACTGTTCTAAAGATTCAGAGTCAAAACATTTCAAAAATGTTGAAGACAGTGCATATATTTTTTAATTTGCTCAACAACCTTGTTTTCAGTTAATTTTTAAGTCTCATGTGTCAAACAATGCCTGCTGACTTACATATGGTGTAGTCAGTCATACTGAAGTAAATAGCATTTAATGAAGTAAACATCAGTGAAGTGTTGCCCCATGGCTTTTGTTCTTTAGGGTGATTTCTACTTATCTGTAGCTACAATGCTAGCCATCTGGAAGGGGAGGCACACAAGTACTGTTAGCATCACACCACACTCACGAAAAGGCAGAAGCTGCCGCTTGTTCCACCATTGTGTTCAGGCCAGGGTACACGGAGCTTTCCTTCCTGCAGCAGTGGCTTCTGCTGTGGGTCACTGGGACATTTATCAAAGTAAACCTGCAGGACTGAGCCAGGGGTTTTATCGCTCACATTTTACTTTTACTTACCCTTTTTGGGACATGTTAAGTCACTCTCCTTTGAATAATCTCATAAAGTCTTTAAATGGGCAATGTGACCTACTGAATGATCTCATGCTTTGTCAGATGTAAAATATTATCCAAAGTGAATGAAATGAGATGGTTTGAAGTTTTGAAAAGATGTATTTGGAATGTATGAACATATTTGTTTCATCTTCCACATGTAACCCAAATAAAGAGCCCATTATGATGTACTCCACATAGTATACAGTTCATTATGTTCAGCAACATGTCTCTCCCTACTTGTATGAAAGCAAAGTATTCTCTTTCATCTCTATTCCTGATAAAGACCTGCCACCTTTTCCTGCTTAATAATTGAAGGCAACCTACTACAGAAGCTTAGTGCTGGATGGCTGCCTGCACCAATAATATGAAAAAGAATCAAGTTATTATTTTTGATGGCTTTAGTAGTTATTAAAACTGGAGTTTATGTCATGACTCCAGGCATCTTTTAGCTCTGCCACTGACTTACAAAAGGAACACTGGCCTTGCTAAGGTTAATAGTGATTTCTGTATCGCTATCATCTCTGCTTCAATCATCAAGTCTCTCAGTTTCACAGTTTTGGAAGAAAATCATAAGTTAAGATTGTTATTGTTACCTTTTTTTACAGATAAATGAATAAAATTACATTAATTAATCAGTAGGGCTCCAGAACAATATTCATGTCATTGTCAGAAACATATAGCACCTACATCCTGACATACGTAGGTGAAACTTCTGGAGTTCCTGTAAAATTGGCTCACTTTTTACACGTATGCAAAATTATTTGTGTAGATTTGAAATTTAAATGTTTGTTTATGTTAATCCTTCTTTATTCATTTCAAAATGAGTTAATTTGCAGAAAACTTTATTTTCCATAAATAGATTTTCTGAAAAAATGGATCTAGTTTGAACAAATACATCTCAGTCACCTCTGTGGTGGTTTTACACATTTTGAAAAATATATATTTTTTAAAGTTGGTTGTCTTGAAACCATGAAACTAATTCAGGGATGATGCTTTTGCAGGATGAGGAAATATTCTAAAGCTTGCTTTTCATTATTTTGACAAAAATTATAGCAAAACCAGTATAAAAAGGACTAATTAAATTAGCATTGTAGTTTCCTACATCGTTAAAAATCAACCAAGCCACCAATATTCCAGTATAGCTTGCATCCATACATACATGGAATGTATGTGTCACTCAGCTTTTTATCTGTTTGGAAGGTCATTTCACAGTCTTTCACAAACAAATGGAGAATGAGGAGGATGTGAAAACTGCTGATCAAATCAAGAACCACTATGCAAGTAGGATCACCACAGAAAGGTTTTGTATCTTGGCATGTCCTTTAATTTTATCAGAAGTGATACTCAGAACTGGACTTTTAATATGACGATGGGATACATAGTCACAGATAGAAAAATTTCAGCATGCAGTTGTGAGGTTTTGACAAAGGGAATTAAAAAAATATTGGAAGAGTCTAATTGAAAATGTTTATGAATATTGAACCCTTGAAGCCTCCAACATTTATTGTCAATAATACACCTGTAATATTTTTCATTTTAACTGTACTATATGTTTCATATTTCTGTATTTAGCAAGTGTGGAAGAGGCACTCTATTTCTGGAGCAACAAATACCATTTTCCAATTCACCCTATAAAATGAATACTGAATAAAAAAATTAAGATCAGGTAGCATGTAAGTGGCACAAAGCTATATCCCTGGAGCAACAGCTGAGCATAAAAGTGAATATAATAACTCTGACTTATTCAACTCTTAAACATAAGTTAGGGTGCAATTGCATTTGGATGAGACAATGTCTAACCTTGGTGTACAGAAGTACTGCTATGGGCCAAAGCTTTTGCTCTCTTGCAAATTGTGTGCTGTTATTTTGATAAGCTTTTCTGTTGTGATAACTCAAGCGTATGCAGTTTGCCATTCAAAACAGAACCAACAGAGCTTTCAATAAACGGAATAATATATATGCTGAATGTCAGATACAACATCAATCATTAGAAAAATCACTATACATGCAGAAATCATTGAATGTACATGTCCCAGGCCTGCTTACAGATATCTTTCTTTCAGTAGTGTATCTATTGACAATAGATCTCACCCAGCATACATTTTCCCTTAGGATATTTGGCTAAGATAAAATATTTAGCTTTCTGCTATGTGATGTATAAAGACTCACTCATGTTTATATCATATATATATATATGCAAACAATTGAATTAAAATCCCAAACATGCAAAGAACACATTGAAGAAAAAGAACACATGTCCTAATGTTGGCCCCAAACCTTATTCTGGTACATCGACAGTTGTGGGATGGAGGCTTGATGTGATTACATCTGAAGAAGGGCTGCATTAATTTGCAAAACTGGACAGTTACATTTTCTGACCCTGCTTAACACATTGTTCAAAATAGAAGATATCAAGTCCAGCTGGGAAATCAAATATATTTTCATTTAAAAAAAAAAACAAACCAACAATTTTACACAAATCAGCTTTGGAATAATATCTTATGGGTAAGCTTGTTTTCAGAGAGAATTAACTGAAGAATGACATAATTTTTTTAGTAAGCAATTAAAATTCAACTGAGCCTTAAAATTTAGGCCTTAGGGAACCCTGGTTGAATTTACACATATTTCAAAAATAAAAGTACAAACTGCTTCCAAAGTGCTGTTAGATGCCATGCATATTTAAGATTTTTCTCTTAAATGATCCATTTAGCCTTACTTAAAGGATCTTGGGAATACTGGTTTACATTTTTTACATTTCGAGCTGTCAAAAAATACTTTGTCCTCCCCAACCAGACTTTGATTTTTTTATACCCAGTGCATTCTTCTGATGGCCAAGCTTGCTGCCTTCACATGTATTAATGGCTCTGTTTTTAGGGTACTCATATTGACAGTGAAGAATTTTAGGTCACCATGACGGTAGGTGTTGGATTAGTGAAAAATTAAAAAAACTTCCCCACCTTACAGGCTATTTGAGACTGTGGAGAAGGTAGAAGGAGAACTATAGAGTGCAACAGAAAGCAGGAGACTTTGTGCAACTCGTGGGGCAGTTAAAGCTGGCCACGGAAGGGCCAAGAGAGAAAGCTGAGGCTATTCGACAGGAAAGGAGGGTGATAACATCAGTTTTAAGCGAGATTGAGCAGCATGGCAGTTGCTGCTCAATAAACAGTATTGGAAAGAGGCACCTGCACTGCTTTCTTCCAGGAAAGTCACAATCTGCCAGTTTATAGCTTCAGAAATATCTGAATCACCTGCCAGATAGCTTTAGTGTTTAGACCGATAGAAGCTTTTCCTGCGACAGCTTCAGGGAAGGTGCGTCCTCTCTGGCTTCTCCACAGCCCTGGGAGACCAGCAGGGCTGATGCCAGGGAGGAGGAAGGGCTGCAGAGGGGATTTTGGTAACTCGAACCCTCCTGCAACATTCACAAACTGCAATAAAGGATCTGTGAATTTGAAAGAGCAAGAGCTGTCTGTTGGTCTCCAGCCCTCTAGAGGGCGAGTGCGCCCTGTCTAAAACCTTCCTCGAAGCAGGATTTTGTCCCGTGTTACAGCATTGCTTCTACCCTTGTCTCATTTAACACTGATGTTATCACCCCTTCTTATGGCAAAGCCTCAGCTTAACCCTTGCTTTCTTGCCACTCACACTGCTGGTTTTAGCTTCCTTCCTTTTACCACTCAGATCCCCTTATTGATTGTGCTGCCGGCCAAAAGGAGCTTTCTTTTGACACAGTTGGCAGTGAGACAAGATGTGCACTTAGAGCTCATTAGATAGGTGGATTATATTCTAAAGCTAAAATCTGACACTACAGCAAAATTATAGACCTCTTCCAATGCTATTCACTGTCTTCTCTGGAAATTGAGTTATTGCATGTGCAACTTACAATTTGCTTTTTGAACAATATGGGCCAATATGTGGATTTCTACTAAAATCATATAGAGTTGTTAATATGTGATCTAGGCTTTTTTATTACTTACCTTTCCACAAAACAGGCTATACCATGACAGGGCTTTAAAATGAGGTTATTTTAGATTGAAACTAAAGCAAAATCTGTTGGGTTTGCAAATGTAGCCAAAAGGATCTAGACTTTAAAGTGCCATTAAAATGCTGGCTGCTCTGAATAGTTAGGCTGAAGGTATTTCAAGATAGGAGCAAAAACAGATAGTCTTTTTCCTAAAACAGAAAGAAGAGCATCTACTTTTTCACATCATAATAAGGCCATGGTTGTGAGATACAAGACAACACTGTGTTCCAGATTTCTCTGCGAGCTTCAAGTAGTTTGGTACAGGTGAAGAGCAAAGTGCATTGTTTTGTGGAGATACTTACTGGAGTTACAGAAACAGTGTGATTCACATACTGTGACACAAACCTCTCCCCAGGACAAGATGCAGTGTAACACAGATGCATTTCTAATGCTTCTAGTTTTGTGATGAGCTTGTCCATCACTCCATTGCTTAGTGCAGACATACCTGGAGTTAATGAGTGTTTGTGGAAAACCAAGCTATGAGCGTGAAGAATAACGTGGAAAAGCCCATGAAGAGTGGTAGGATCCTGTGTACTCTCATGACTTTAAACAGTGCACAGTAAATAAAATCACCATACCAAGTGGCCTGAGGCTTACTAGGAATACCAGTTTGCTATGTACTATCCATTCTTGGCACTAAACAGTACTGTGAAAAAAAAAAAAAGTATATGATCAAAGACAGTATTTATTAATTAACAATTAGCTAACAATCTTCAGTCTCCTATTTTCTGTGTGCTGGGTTTTGCGTAGCAGTTAACAATCTCTTATCTTAGTTTTGTGAACTATAATGCAAAGATAGATGTCCAGTGAGTACTTCACTAAAGTGTACATGACCTATGAGAAATGCCCTACTCAGCAGCCTGGGAAAGAGGCAGTTCTGAAGGGAAATGACTGGGTTCTGGAGAAACAACCTGAAGAATCAAAACAAAAAACTGCAGAGGCTCAGTAAAGCTGCCTGGTTTGACTGTTACAGCTCCAAAAGCAGCAACAAACAAAAAGAGATCAGAAGTCTCTCAACTTCAGACTGAAGAAGACAAAGCTTAGGTGCTCACTGATTGGTGAATACCGCCAGAGCAAAATATCACTTTAATTAAAACTCTTCTTGTCTGCCAAGGGAGAGGGCACCACGTAATTGAGCTGGCAGCTGAGTTTAACAAATAGACTGTAGGATTCTCAATATACAATATTTTCTTGAAGAACTGGAATATCGTGGTTGAAAGGAATTCACGTTTCTGAGCTTTGTACCCTTTAACAGAGGGAAACACTAAAGCAACAGCCAGCAAAGTTTTCCCATGTCTATTCAAGCTCTTGAACATCTGCACAGAATTAAAAGTTAAAATTTGCAGTTAAATATATATGTATGTAAACTATGTCTTTATTAATTATAGTTGTGGTTAAAGGTCATGATTAAAGATAAAAATCTTCTTGCCTGAAGGTCTTCACATGAAAGTGAAAGGACAGTCTTTGTCCCCAGAGTGGCCAAGTGAAATCCAATTAAAATATTTCTCCATCGTGAACTACAAGTATGATTAAGCAATGCCTTGAAATAAACATAATGAAAATACTATTCATAATTTTCAGTTGTGGTTTTCCAATTATATTAGGGAATAACTTATTTGACAATTAACATGCAATAATGCCTGTCCCTAGTCGTAAAAATGTATTATTTTTATTTTTTATTTTTTAACTGTTGAGACGTGTGCATGTTTGGAACTGGGCTGACACCAAATACTTCTTCTTGCTGGAGTATAAACCCCATTCACTGAATGGAAATGTGGTGTGGAATGCTTGCTGTGAGCAAAGTTCAATTCAAAATAAAGGAAAAAGAGGCCAATATTGCAAAGGATTTTGAGCTGCACAGAAAATACTCTGTGTGTTAGTGAGTGAAATGCCAAGGCTGAGTGCCGGATGACACAGGGTGGCAGCACAGTTCAGCAGTTCTGGCATCTACCCATTGAAAGGACAATAAATCCCCGTGTCCTCCTTGCAGAAATTTGTGCTTTTATATCAGGGCTATTTTGTTCATGCCATATTGTCACCATGTGATCGTTCTCCTTAAAGGTCATTCACCTTAAATTGGATTTAAGTCAAGCTAATCTCCTATGGCTCGGTCTAGCTCTGAATGAAATCATTAGTGGGTGAAGAAACAAGCTCCTAGAGAATGCTTGTTCCTGAGTGGGTAAAGTAAGACAACCCAGGAGAATTCCTGATGTTGAAATCAAATGGGTGGAGGTTTTTTTATCAACTTTAATGGGACCGGGATTTCAGTTGTTCCTATCAGCTGCCTTGTGCATCTGGGTTTCCATTCCACAAAAGCGTATGCAGCTTCTCAACCTTAAGCATGCCAGTTTTTCCATCAGTCACATGAAACTTAAGCATGCCAGTTTTTCCATCAGTCACATTCTTACTTCCATGTTTAAAGTGCTTATTAGCAGAATCAAGGACCTTAGGTAATACACTAAGATAGTGCATGTTCTCTAAATTCTGTGGCCCAGTGGGATGTAATAAATGAATAATGACCTTGCATTTTCATGTCACAATGTCAGCATTGCTTTAATTTAATCCATTGCATTTATTTTCTCAGGAACAAAAATCTCATTTAATAGTAATCTTGAAAAAGAAAAATAAAAAAGGATTTTTCTTTCATTCATTTAGTCATTTGTTCTTCTTTTATGTGCATTCAGCTCTTGTCCATCCTGAAAGACTCTATGGTAACTGGAGATACAATGAAATTATGACATCTCAAGAGAAAAGAGGCTGAAATCTGAACAAATGAGGGAAGAAAGGATTTTTAACTACTGTTCTTTTCACTTGTTTTGACTGACATTTACTGAGCAGCAGTGTGTACTAAACATTATATGAGAAAATAGGTTTTACATTAATGATATAGCTAGCACTGAAAATAGGTACTTTTTTTCACACATTTTATTTCTTGTCTTTTTAATTAGAAAACAAACCACTTCACCCGTCCTTTAAATACTGCAGTGAAGATAAAGGTCAAATGCTTTATCTTCATATAAAGATGATTACAATAATCTCCTTACACATTCTCTTCAAAAAGCTGACTTTTCAGTGCCCTCCATATCTTTCTTGCAGTTCTTCTTTGCTTCTGGACATCCTTGTTTCATTCCCATTTATTGGGGATGCATATGAGCACACAGCTTTGGTGCAAATGACTACACATTGCATCTGCTGTCATTAGATACAGGGAAGATAATAAAGGAAAAAGAAGTTAGCTGTAAGCAGTAAGAATTCTGCAACGAGTTGAGGCAATCTGTGTCAATGTCAAGAGGAAGAAGGACATTTGCACAGCATACATTATGCAGCTCCAAACATTTTCTTGAATATACATTCTGAGCACATAGTCCTTATGACAGAGGTTGTAAGGGGATTTTTAACTTTTATTCCTCAGGGCTCCATCCTGCAATGCGGTGTTGAAAGACTGAAACACCTTCTGAAATCATGAAAGTGGTGGCAAAATATTAGCTGATTTAAATTATCATCTATCCATTGAAGTCTTTCTCCTTATTTCAGTAACAGTTTGCGCCAGCAAAAATCCTAGTCCTTAGAAAAAATTACTTAACACTTCTGTAAGTTGTTCAGCCCTTTACAGGGTCTGATCAGCAGGCACCAACAGCACCATGAAATGTATTCCCAGGGAACAGCTGGGATTTCATACGTTTTGAGTATCAGTAGGAATACTAGTGCTAAGAAAGCAAGCTGTATAATTCCAAGAGTGTGAAAAACCTGAGCAGTAACTACTTTACTAGTAATAATAAGGTGTCAGTAGTATTTCAAGGTCTAAACCTGCCATATTCTGATGTCCTCAGATTAGACAGTAAATGAATTTTTAAAATAGCCAAGACTACTAAGGATAATTACAACCAAATTATCCTCAGTATCCTTTTTTTAAAAAAAAGAATGGTTGATCATTAAAAAATTACCCAGAATAGGCCTGGCTATATTATCTCACCTCCAAGTAAAAGTAGGCAAGATTATTCCGACAGTACATCTGAACACTGAGAATTTATATGGAGATGTAAGGTATAATGGATAATCTGACAAATGTAACTATTACAGTTTGAGCACACCACCAAAATAGCTCCCTGCCTTCTGGAAAGTAACTATGTTTTAGAATAGCCTAGACTCAATTCATATTGATCCACATAAAGAATAATGACCAACCACACTGTTTCAGTAGAATTAATCCAATTTCTTTCCC
>NW_009970726.1:8503688-8524056 GCF_000747805.2 Chaetura pelagica | reverse complement strand
GTTGCAGTAGAATTAATCCAATTTCTTTCCCTACTTCCCTTGTTGAACCCTCAAGAGAGAATTATAGATTTCTTATACTGTTATGCTCATTCACTTACTATGTGGCAATGACCTACTTTCTGTTTAACACAGTGAACATGGGACTCTGAATGTATGAACATACAGCGTTAGGCTTATGCATATAGTGTTGTGATTGTCAGGTAAAATCTGACATCCAATAAATCTTTGATCTTGAAAGGAAATGGGGCTTATTTGCATTTAAGTCCTTGCAGGCAATTGCAGGTAATCCAAGTGGAGAATCAAAGCCAGAGAAGCTTTTTGTGAGTAAGTCACATTTAAAAATTTTAGGCAAAAAATAGGCTGGTTTTGATTTGCTCAGAGAAACATGAGCACTGAATTTACACAAGTTTACAAAACCAGCTTCTTTCCAGCTCCCTGTGACCTTGCCTTTGCTCACTGAAAAATAAATGCTAATTAATGGAACATAAAGTCGTATTTCTTTTTTTCTTGTAAGTCTCTTAGTTGAGAAGGATGCAACCTGGAGGGGATGTTGATATCAGTTATTATAAAAAGCAAATAACATGTCTCCTCAAATGCAACAGTCTTGTACATGTACTGGAAAGAATGAAAAGCCAGGTAATGAATAACATAAAGGTTTGGCTCAAAGGCTTGGGAACTACAATGTAAACATTTTACCTCAGAATTACAAGCACGTAAGCATTATCGTTGACAATGATATACTGGGTTTTATATCATGGCTGCTTTGGTACAGGGCAAAGCTCTGATAATCCTAAATGTTTTTATGCCAAGAAGAAAACTGATTTGCTTAAAATGTAGAAAATGAGGTGATACCACTATCAATGAGTGAAGTCCTTCATGTGAAGGCAGGAAGGATCAAAAAATCCAAAAAGGATTTTTGAGGTTTGAAAATACACCTTGAATAGAAGAAAACTCCAGATGCAAAAATTCTCTGCAAATGAGACCTTCACTGGATGATGATAATTTTATTTTATTTTTAAATTACAGTCTGGCTTCTTATAAGAAGGTAATTTTAAATTAAAAATCAGTATTTTGCTCAGAAACACTGGCCAATATTTTGTCACATGCATAGGAGTTTCAGTTTTCTTCTTATTTGTATTCCTCAAAATGAATGCAGACTGTGGTACATGCAGATTTTGATTGAATTCATATTGCAAGGCAGATTTTAATATTTTTCTTTTCAGTCAGCATTCTTCCAGTGTATTCATAAGATTTGTGGTGAAGCTGGGTGTTGCTCACTACAGATAAAGATATCAGGCTGGCTCTAGGTGAGTAATTAGGACTTATCTACATGAGAACATTTAGCCAAAGATAGAGTTTAACTGCTTGTCCTAATGTGCATGTCCTAGTTTTCTACTAGCGTAAGCTTGTGAATCATGGCTGGTCGACTGTGGATTTATATAAAAAATGTATAAGTCAGAAGTCACTTTATTTTCTACTGTAACTCTATGAGATATGTAACTTATTTTTGTCCACACAAAAGGGAAGATACAATGAAAATGAAAAACAAATCACTCAGTGTTTTGGTTTGGTTTTTTTTATGTAGACTTATGATAAAATATCAACAAAAGCTTACATTTTTCTTGAAACTTTTAGAAATTAATTTTATTTAATTTAAATTGCTGCCTTTCTCATATTTAGCAAAAATGAAGTTTTCTTCCTCCATAATAAACGAAATATAAACCTCCATAATAAATGAAAATCAGTACTGCCAAAAGACATTATTAGCAATGGATCCTAGATTTACTTTTAATGTGCATATATGGTACCACATTTTTTAAAGTTCAGAACTATGCCTCAATAGCTGCTACTTGCCCTGTATTATTTGACAACCAAATATTTTACAGTACATCAAAGAACGTGATCACTGTTCATTACTGACATGCCAAGTTTTCAATAAAAGTTTATCTGTTTGAGTGATCTCTCTGGGGGAGAAGTGCTAATATCACTGTTTTTCACAGTTCAGAGGAAGTATGTTTTTTCACCTTCTTATAATTCAAAATACCTAACCAACTTTACTCACACTGTAAAAGTTAATTAGCAGCTATTATAACATTCCTTTTACTTTCTGACAAGCTGTATGTATATAATTATGGTTTTGCATCCTTTCATTCAGTGCATTGCATCATCTGAACCTGCATGGTAAATGAGAATTATTGTCTCTGTGTTTTCTAGTGATATTCATGTTCAAAGTCACAGTGAAATGTCCTTCATATAAAGAAGTTTAATCCTAGAGTAATTATGTTCTCTTTCATCTTCACTCACAAGATGGAAAAGGGGAAAAAAAATCCAAACCACTAAAAACATACAGTCATTGAATAAGTCTTTCCATGATGACTGTAAGCGAATAGATTGACCGCAAACTTTTTGAAACAGGCAAAAGAAAACCTTTCATGTGGTTTGGATCTCAGAAACCATGTTTGAAAATATGTCATGTATGAAATGAATAATGCTGGAACTAGTACTGCTACACTCCAGCAGCTTTGTTCGTCGTGCTCTCTAGGTTGATTGAAAACAATCAGCTGGAAAGACCTGTGTGCACAGGGAAATGACACAAGTGGCCCTTACTAAGATATGTAATTTTCCTCTTATTATGCTAATTAAAGAAAATTGCCTTCAATAATACAAAATGATCTATCTATATTGTTTCAATTTAACTAATGTTCCATAGCTGTATAGGTAATCCATGAAAGCAAATAAAAATATATTCAGCTAGAAATCATGGAGGGTGTTCAAGCAACTATCTGGAAGGGGGGCTAAGGTTTACAGTTTCCCCACCAGAGATCCTGCTTTGTGTTGTTCAAGAGATTTTTTACATTCTTTTTCTAATTTTATAATATAACAATTACTGATTCTCCTGATAAATTTGATTCCATGAAGACAATATAGCAAAGTGACAAATGCTATTGCTCTCCTTTGACGAAGAGAAAGCTCATATTTTTTTCAGAGTTATGTAATGTCACTTCCAAGGAACAAGAACAAATAGTAGAGAAATCTCTTTTAGGTTTGTCCCAAGCTATTCAAGATTTGATGGGTATCTTTTAAGTTAACATTAATAGAATTTCAGTGAAAGCTGGCTTAACCATGATTTAAAGTGAGTAAAACTATATTGCAACTACATTATGCAATATGGAAAATAAAATAGCTGTGGTCAGAACCATAGTTTTATATTTCCTGATTCATTTCCAAACTTACTATGTCTTTGTGATATACTTCCATGTAATTTCCATTTGTTTTAGGAGACTAGAAAACAGAGAAAAACATACGGTTACTGAAGTGTTCCCATTTATTTTGAGCATAGATTAATTCTTTAAACCAAATATAACTTTATTGATTGCAATGATCACAGTTTATCTTCCAGCAGTAACTATGATAAATCAGTGTTTTCCAAATGCTACTGCAAAATACTATCCTTTTTTATCTAAATGTGGGGGATCATGAGTTTATATAAAAAAGGGTGCAGTACTTCAAGTTTGTTGATGCTGTATGGTCACCTGGTAAGTATTGCAGTGTAATTTGGCTATCTATGGGTGTGTTAAGTATAGGTGTGTTAAGTTTGGCAACCATAAACTTACACAGTTTGGAGGAGGATCTATTTCTTTACTACACATTAGTGTTTCCCTAGAACTATATGCAGGAGCTTTAAAATACACCTATCACCAGTTAATGAACTACAGTGATTAAGTAATAACTCTCTTGTTAACAGTTGTTAGCAGAGCAACTGCCAAGGCAAGTTAAAGTTCAGCTTTAACTTGTGTACTGAAGGCCAAGTGGGAACTAGAAGGACTCTCAGTGACTCCAGCCTGGGAACTGAGTCTGTCACCTACAGCAGCAGAAAGACCTTTTGCACTCTTTGACACCTGGAAAAGTTTAATTTTTCAAACATCTTAAATCTTAACTTGTTCTGCTTAGATTGCCAACAAATCTGCCAGTAAATGCCAGTTACAAAGTGGTTTCCTGTTCAAGGAATGAGGTGCAAGGTGTCAATGTCAATAACCAGGTCATGAGGGGTCACATTTTGAACAGGTTTTGACCAGAAATCAAAGTTGAAAGATTCTGACCAGTTGCTAGTTTCCTAAATCATTAAAACTCATACCTCCGAGTTACACTTAGCAGCAGCAGCTTACTTTTAAAGCTAAATGACTATTTGGAAACTTAATTTAAAGCAAAGTGGTAGCAGGATGAATTAATTAATTTATTTTGTAGTGTTGGCAGAGTAATGAACACTGGACAAATTAAGTATTTCAGCTTTACTGGCAAGAGATTTTCAAAGGAAGACTGTGTTTTAAAGTAGTCTGGCTTTTAAATAATTCATATAAGTTCTATGTTGTGTTCATTGGTTCATCTGTTTTTTCAAGTGAAAATGTTTTTTGCAAAATCTCCTATTTCTTAGAAGTGTCTTGAATTCACCTTTTGTCTTCTGACTGTACTTTCATTGAAGCTTTATCTGTCTATACTTCTACACCAGCATCGTAGGTTTTTTTGTGACCATAGTATCTGAACACTTAATAAGATTTAACAGAAGTTCTTAACAGAACTTAAGAGTGCTTCTGTTAAGATTTTTTCCCCCAGAATGTTGCAAACATTTTATCACAATTAGAATATAAATTCTTCAAGGTCACCCATGTTGTGTAATGATCAATTTCAAAGAGATTGTATCACCTGCTACTCCTTGTCTGCGTCATTGCTACATCAAGTCATTTATTGATTTTGATTCTTCTTTTTTTTTCTTTTCCCTATGCAACAGAAACACCTCTCAGAAATTAGTGATGGACCAACAGCTTCTGTTTCCTGCTCTATTTACTTACCAGCAGAAGAAAGAAGATGACAGAAGAGCCAAACACCAGAACCAAGAAGGCTGCTGGCAAATTTTCTAAACCCAGAGGAGTCGAAGATAACAGTAGGCTTCAAATGCACAGTAAAAAGCAAAGGGCTGGAAAGCAGACAATGGGGAAGCTAACTCATGCCCAGACTGCCTAGATGGCCATGTGCTTTTAGTACATAGAAGCGTAAGTGTGGGCTGAAGGCCTTTACCTCGGATCCTAAGAACGAATCCAGACTTCTACTATGAATGTACATCCTGTCCAGTCAATTCTACACACTGGTAATACATGGTGTTCTCTTTTGGATACAAAAAAACTGCTATTCTCCAATTTCTTCAGTGTGCTTAGCCCCATCCCAGCCTAATCCAAACTGCCTTGGGGAAACATTTTGCAAGATGTGTAATCACAGTTCCTGTTTTTGTTGAACATGAGGCGTCCAGTTATCCCCATGCATTGGTATATAGTGAACAGGTGAATCTGGGTGTGACAGGTTGAGACCATGCTCATCTGACATATAGATGACTAAGGAGGGAGGGAGGGGCCAGGACATAAACTGTAGCCACCTTACTGAACTGTTGTGTAGCTCTTTGGGAGAGAAAGCTGAACCTGGGGGGATAGGTGGAACATTCACAGTTCTTTCTGCAAAGACTCAAAAGGGAGTGTACTTACATTTGTATTTGTCTGGGGCAAATCTCGGTCTTTGTATATAGTCACACCTGTAAGGCACAGAAGTGGGGATCTGAACAGGGCCATGAGCATGCAGCATTCCCAACTGCAAACTAAAGGGAATCCATGGGAAAAAAACCCCAACAAAACATAGTCATGAGACATAGCAGAGTAATACCATTTATCCATAATCTCTTGAGTCCATTCTACTCCTCATATTGTAAATTCTGCCAAAAATAAAGTTCTCTGATGAGAGAAAAGAAAAAAAGTATGCAGAAATTAAAAGCAAGTCAGCAAAGATGGGCAAGAGGCCATTCTGTGTTGAGAAAAGTAAATGATTTTATAGTGACTATTAGGTCAAATTGTGCAAGCTTACGATTCCCTCAGAAGACATCACCTAATCTCTTGCATAATCTATTTTTAAGATTTCACAGGCTAGCTCTCTTTAACTTCATTTGGTATAAAAACTAGTTCTGATTGATACCATAAAGACAAAGAGATATCAAGAGAAAAAAAACTGTGGTCTTTAGCGAGACGATAGAAATTCATTATTCACAGCTGCATACACACGATTTTGAGTTCTAACAGCCAGCAATTAGTTTAAACAGTAATACCACCAAGGGAAGCATAACTTAGTTAAAATTTACATTTAAATGAGATCATTTGGAGAAATCAAACACAGAACAATCTGTTATTTTTATATAACATTTCATAGTAGATTTTCTTAGTAAGGTATTCCTCACAATATAGTTTTATTACTTGCTGATCTGAAATTACCATGATACATTTGTACGTGTAGGGGAAAAAAAACAACTCGCTTACCATTTGTCCATTAACAACCTGATGCAGGGAATTGTCTCTCTTCAGGAAAGCATATTAACTAAATTTAACTTAAAATTCATGCTTGGCCCTGCCAGAAGCTAAGCATGCACTTAAGTGTTCAGAATTTAAATTCTAAATAAATTTACTTCCTTTCTTCAACCATATTTTCAGCCTACAGTGATTGAAACTGTTTCTCTTACGAAACTGAATTTTCCAGCTACAATTAATTGTAGCCCTCTACAACTACGTGAAAGGACATTGTAAAGAGGTAGGTGCTAGTCTTTTTTCACAAGTAACTGGTGATAGAAGAAGAGGAAATGGCCTCAAGCTGTGCCAGGGGAGGTTTAGAGTAGACATTGGGAAGAACTTTTTCACTTAAACTGTTGTCAGACATTGGAACATGCTGCCCAGGGAGGTGGTAGAGTCACCACCCCTGGATGTGTTTAAAAGTCATCTAGATGTTTTTGGGAATACGGCTCAGTGCTGGACTTGGTAGAATAGGGTTAATCCTGAAGGTTTTTTCCAATGTAAGTGATTCAGTGATTCTGTGATTTTTAAATCTTGTAACCACTTAAAAAACAATGATACATGATCCTATAGTAAGACATTGTGGACATTTCTATACCAGATAGAAAGCTCTTGAGATTTGAAATCAGAACAAAATGAGAATAAGATCTTCCTCCTGCATTTCAGACTCTTATTTTTCTTTCTCTCTCTTTTTTTTTTTTTAAAAAAAAAAACAAACAACAAAACCAATGGATTTTTTATCTATTATTACAGTTAAAATTTCCCACAAAATGACAGATTTCTAAATAGAAATTCTTCACATTCTGAAGTGAAAATAAGCCCATTCAGTTTTTCTTTGATGTTAAATTAACTCTGTATCTACTGATGAAGGGGGAGTATTTTATAGGGTTTCTGGAATCTCTTTTTCCTGCTTACCTCCATAGTTAGCTTCTTGGTTTTGCAAGAAAGAATATGTAATTTTTAAGGACTCCAGGGACTAATGAGCTCTCCTCAGTGACATAACAAAATTTCCAGTTATATACTTGTTTAGGAACCAAACAAAGAGCAGGGGAGATCTTTAGGGGCGTAGCACTCTGGAAAAATACCTTTCAAAGACTAGCTGGAGAGAACTGCCATCCAGCCTGGGGAAATAAGCAGGTGTCTATATTGGAGACTGTTATTGGAGTATCTACATAATATTTTACCTAGACTGGCAGGCAGCAAGGGCAGCTTGCAGGTAGCATGCAGAGGTACCAGCAGGAACGTTGCTTGTGCAGTTCATTGTCAAAAACATCATCAGCCAGGACTGTATCTCCTACTGGAATGGCTGCAAGAATGTTGAATCTATGTCCATGAACTACTTAGGAGAGAGTAGACCAGAAGCATGTAATGAGTGCCTTCTTTATCCATTCAGCACCTAGAATGAGGAAGCGTTTTGTATAGGATACAGACTAATACGGGTCTGTGACAGAAAGCATTTGTACAGACATGACAGAACAATTAGTAATGAAAAGCAGTTGCATACACAGAATAAGAAGACCCAGAACTTATCCAGAAAAGTATCTGAGCAGAATTTATAACAGTGAAGAGCTCTGTAATCTATTAATTATGGAAGAATCTCCTCTTTCATTTCTTATTTTTATAACAGTTATTTCTTATTTCCTCCCTTTTTGTTCCATTGACTTACTGCAGTGGTTTCTAATACATCAGCAGCATGGTATTCTCTGACTAAAGGCTAAGTTGGGTTCTTTGAGTTTTCCTCTCCCCACTAGACAATGCTAATAAAACCTCTCTTGAAAAGCATGAGGTAAACCTATTTTAAGATGGATATTTGGATGGGGATCAATCAGGCCTGTGCCAGCAAAGAAGTTAAAAAACATAACAGTGAATGGTCAAGGCCAAAAATGATGTAAATTAATGAAAACTTTGCCATCTTCAAACCCAAAACCCAGATTCATCACTCATTCCAGATCACTGCTGCAAGCTCCAGTGTAATAAAACAGGGTTTTAAACAGTCTCGTTTTGACATGTTTATGCATTTGTGATGCACTCTTGTCTGTATCTGAAAACGAACCTCTGGCAATAAGAAGACAGAGAGACCAAGAGTGGGTAGGCATGGAGGCTCTCATTTCTAATGGTCATCTGTCTGCCCTGGTTAAGAGGAGGCAGGGCATTGGAGGGAGCCAGCTCCGATACCTCTTGTACTGGCCTTGTACTTTGATCTCCTGTGTACCCAGCCTTGCCACTTACAAAAAGCAGTAAAGGTCATGGTTAAAATTGTCCCTCTGAGGAATTTTAACAGCTGGCAACAAAGCTCAAAATGATATAATTTGTTGAATTAAGAAATTTCCTTTAATTACCAAGTCGATCTCTGTTACAACCTTTTAAATGTGTGATTTCAATGTCCCTTTTGGACAGGTCCTTGCCTAAACCCCCACCCTTTCTCTCTTCATTGTCAACAGAGTGACATCTTGTCAGGTTTTACTATAATAGTTGCCAACAGTTTTAGCTCAGAGTTAATGGAAACCTGAATCTGAACAACAACTCGGGCTTTAGCATTTTCTTTATGCAGCACAGACATTATAGAGCCAGGCGGTCAGGCTGGGTGGAATTATGTGTGATAAATATTTGGCTACTTGTCTTGACCAGCTGATACCAACTCAGCAAATTCCTAAGTGCAAAAATGCTGCAGGACAGATTATTAATTCTGTGTTGGGCCTCAAAGGTCTCCTGGGTTTAATAGCCTTCAGATCAGATCCTGAGCTTCCAGCAGACCTTCAGATAGCCCTTCCGCTCAGCATCTCTGGAAGGGAGTGGGTGAGTGAAATTTGAATTAACTCCTTGCCATGAGGGCATTTTACCATGCATTGTCCATGTGAAAAAAAGTAATCTGCATGGCTACATAGATGATGTTTTTTAGAGTGAAGCTTTCTTTGTTAAGTCACATATGGAAAAATAGGCTATCTGCTACTCTGTAGCAGCTGGCAGCCCCTTGCCAGTGGATCCAAATTATTCAGAATTTGCAGTCCCCAAATCTGCAAGCAAGGATACATCTAACTACCTTCATCTTCTCCCATACTGAAGTGTATTGACACAACATGGCTTTGAGAAAAAACTGAGCTTTGCATAATGTGCACACACCGTTTCCTTGCATGCAAACACCTGCTTTCCTAGCACAAGCAGAAATATTTGTTATTTTAAGAACAGTGGGTAAAACAAGTATAAATATAGGCTAGATCAGGAATTCAGATCCATCAAAGTTGATGTGATACAAGGGTACCTTCGAAACATTGCACTAGATCTTGATAATGTGACCATTGCTGTCTGTAAGGGGTAAATCAGTCTCCTTGTCTCCAGAACTGGACTTGAATTTTTTGGCACTAAAAAAAACCCCCAAACTGAAACTGCCGAAGGAATCGCTTTTAGGGTATATTGCATTTTGAAGAACTTTCAAAAATACAAGCATCTTGCTGTAGAATTTTCAAAATAAAATGAGGCAAATTCTCTTCTGTTGATTAAGCAGATAATTCAATTTTGTGAAGCTGTTCGATTCCTAAAAATTGCCAGAATTTTGTCTTTCTCTTCTGTAATGGGAAGGAAAATCTTCAGGTCTCAACTGGAAATCTTCAGAATTCATACAGTATTGACTTTTTCTTTTCAACACTCTTGTTTCTTAGATCATGGAGTGAAACTAGGTGTACATTACATAAGACTTTGGAAAATGAAATATTTGTCAAGGAAATGCCATTGCAATGCAGAAAGCTATCAGTTTTGCACTGTTCTTCACTAGAAGTTCTAAGAACTTGCCTTCATCACCACTGCCACTGGGTGTGAGAAGGTCATGTTTGTCTTTTCCCAGTCAAAGCTATTGTACTGCCTGGACAGACTCTGGGTAGATATTGCAATTTAATGCAACTCTGCTGACTGTAGTGCGTGTCAGCAGAGCAGAAGAGAAAAAAACATTTCCTTCTCTGGGAAATGCAGCCCTGACTTCCACAGATTACAAGAGTATTCATGCCCTTGTCAAGGGGGGATGCCCAATTGACTCAAAAGTGAGTAGGAATAGGCAGAAGCCATTGATCTGTCCTTTGATTTAGACAAGTTGGTGAATAAATGCAAATATGGTCTTCACCTGTCTTCTTTAAGGGAGCTTTGTTCCTCCTGAGCTCTCCCAGGGTTGTGTGGGAACACCATGATCAATGCCAGGCTGTGTACTCACAGCAGTTCCTGAGCTCATTTCTGCTTCAGCAAACAAGAACTTGGTGCAACATGTCTGATGGTCTGACATGGAGTGTGTTGCTGAATGGTAACTGAAACTGAGATTTACTCATGTGAGATTATGTTTCTCGATCCTGATTTTCTTTCTATATATTTGAAGTGTAAAATAAACTGGACATGTTCATAAAAAGTTTCAGCAAATGTTTGTTGTACCTTGGCTCTCATTTTTTGTGTGTGTTGATCAATTACAGACGGAAGCTACTGGTGATTTAAGGCATTAATGCAGCCAAAGATTGTATCATCACTGTAAACCATATTATAATCCATCTCTCATATAGAAGCTGAGAATCTAGACTGAATTACAATTTTCCTGTTCAAATACAATATATTCACTGTCATTTATAACATAAAAGGACAACTGCAGAATAAGAAAATAAATACATATATGGTGTTGCTTGTAGGAAACTAGAATATTTATCTATTTCAGCTTGAAAAGGTGTCTCAGACTGTGAATTAAGGGGCAAATGATTGCAATAAATCAAGTGAAGCAGGGGTCTAGATTAAAGATGAGAAAGCCAACATAGCCAAGAGAAATGCATTTGACTAAAGTTACTTATTTGTGATACTTACAAGACTGGGTTCAGAAGTTGGTGTAAGAACTGTCCTTAATTTCCCTGGTAACAGAACATACTTACAGGCACTATGTTTTTGCTCTATAATATGCCGAACATTTCATTTTAATTAGAATTCTGTCATATTCATGTCTGTTCTGTTAAAACTAACTGGTAAATCAATTTCAATGTATGGAACAAGCTGAGGTGTAGCATGAACTGGCAAATCTTTATAACCACAATTCTAACTCAATTGTTTCATTGACCTATGTCCATAGGACTTATAATGCTCCCAGGTAAGACAAATGTATTGTATGTACATGAGTACATTGATATGTGTATGTGTTCTGGTTTGGTGGAGTTTTTTGGTAGTGAGGGAAGGGCCCCAGGAGTGGCTCCAGTAAGAAGCTGAGAAGGTCCCTCTCCTCCAAAACCAGCCAAGGAGCCATTAGAGAGACAATAGATGTGCCTCAGCGATTAAATAGGAAAGAACAGCTGTAACACCTGAGCAGAGAAGCACTTGGGGCAGAAGAGCTGTGCTGGGGAAGCAGAGCGGTGCTGGTGCTTGGTGAGGAAGAAGGGGAAGAAGGTGCCCAAGCAGAAGTTTCCCTGAAACCCATGGTGAGATGGCAGCTGTCCCACTGCACTCAGGGAGGAACGTGGTGGAACGTTCCCTGAAGGCACCAGAAGGGGTGAGCTTGGCCAGTGGACTTGGATATTGGGGCCAGAGGATTTGCTGCCTGTGGACTCTGATTGCGCAGCTTTGGAAGACCCTGGGGCCAGGGGAGTTTGTTCCCGAAGCAGCCCCTGACTCTGTGGGAAGCCCAGGCTGGAGCAGCTCCGGACCTCATGGGAAGGACTCAGGAAGGAGAGGTTCATGGAGGACTCTCTCCCATGGGAGGGACCCCATGAGGAAGCAGAGGAGGACTGTAATAAATTCTTCTGAGGAGGAAGGAGCAGCAAGAACTACCAGGCTGTGAACTGACTCTAAACCCCATCCCCTGTCCCCCTGTGCTGCTGGGGGGAAGGAGGGTGAGAAACCGGGAACAAAGGGATTTGGGCCTGGGAAGAAGGGAGGGGTGGGGTAACATATGCAAGCCCTGCTCTTTGTGTGTCTGTGTCCTGTGTGTGTTTGATTAGTGTGAAAATTAAATATTTTCCCCAAGTTGAGTCTGTTTTGCTTGGGACCTTAAGTGGTGAAGAACCCTCCCTGTCCCTTGTCTCAGCCCATGAGCTTTGACCTCCTCATCCTAGAGTGTGCGTGTGTGTGTGGGAGTTGAGTAAGTGGCCATGGGGCTGCTCCTTTGTTGTTGTGTTGGGCCCAAACCACGACATTAATGGAGAACCAGGCAGGAGAGAAACAGAGAACCATGACAGTATGCTAAAAGTTTTCTAAATTATCTATATTGTTATATAGAATGACAATAATATTAATTTTAAACCCTATTGTTTTTATTTTTTATTTTTTTACTGTGGTCTTTGTCTCAACATATTTTGTTACTATTATTTGCTGCCCTTGATCTCACTGAAGGATTGTGGGGTTATATATATATACATATATAGATAAGTATGTCTACATATATATATATATATATGTACACACAAATGGAAAAGTTTATCATTTCATTTTTTGTAAGCCTCAGCCATTTAATCTGATTTAAGTACTTCAAAATTATTTCATTTTTCATCTTCAGGTATACAATGAAGAGAGCAGTGGAGAAACTCATAAAAGAAATTGAAAACACTGGGATAAAAAACACGAATAAGGGAATGTGATAAAAATATGCAAAATAATAAACAGTATAGAAGAAGCAGATCAGGAGCATCTGTTCTCGCTGTTTCATAATACAAGAATATAGGGACTTTTATGAAATCAAAAGGTGGTAAAGTCAAAATAGATAAAAAGAATCATGTTGTTGTACAGAGCAGGTAAATATTAAAATTTTTGCAAAGAATGCTGTTGAGGCTGAAGACTTAGTAAGATTAAAAGTAGGAATTTTATATAGTTCCCAAGAATATTCTCATTTACAATAGTGAATGATGATATAAATTCTGAAAGATTTAATAAGCTTCATGCCATGGGTTTATAATAATCTTTACCTGTCATGACCAATACTCTCTCTGTCAGGGATGATGTTTCTCATACGTTCACCTACTTTTGGTCATTCCCTGGGAAAGGACTGCAAATGAGGTTGTTCCTGAGAGAAGAAATGCTCTGTCATTACAATATTGATAATCAAAGTGGTTCCTCATATTCCTCAGAGGACCTTAGTACAGAAATGTAAGTTTTTACAGAACTCATGGGTTCTGGCTACAGGCAGCTACAGTCTGAGAGGAGCCCTTACCTGTACTTGTTTCTCTTCCCCAAGGAGTGTGTTGGGCAGTCAACTAGAAAGGGCTGAGCCTTCACCTTGTCCCTGTTTCCAGAGAAGTGATTATAGCTGATATAGCCTTAGTTATATCTTAAGTCTTGTGGTGCAGCTGAGATCATGGGGATTTGCAGCACAGCAGCAGAAGAGAGTTACTTAGGCACCTTTGAAGGAGGAAGAGTGAAATATAGAGCATGAACTGGGGTAATTTACAGAAATATTCTGAAGTACACAGATCATGAATCATGCATTTTAAAGGATATGACCAGATTAAAAAAATATAGCCACTGTGGATTAAAAACAAAGAAGTCAAGGAAGAAGACTTAGTTTTATAAAATTATAAACATGTAACAGTGGGAGGAAATGGAGGTTTGGGATTAGTCAGATCCTATTAATTTTAATTAACAGATGAATTATTTCCCTCTCTTATCAGCACTAAGACTTAGACGACATTTTGAATGGTCAGTATACACTATTCCAACCCTGGCAGCATTTCTGTTGCCTCTGGGCACTTGGCTGACTGCTGTGCTTGTGCCTTACACACTTGGCTAACATGCATTGAGTACATTGGATGGGATTCATCTGACTATATGTAAGTATTTACCTTGGACATAAACGGTATGGGTATTGACAGGTAGGACATAAAGCATAGCTTCTCAGACTGAGTCTGCTCCTATACGCACTGGCCTGTCTGACACACATCTTTGGGAAGTACTCTTTGCCTGCTATTTCTTCATGAGAAACAAGCACCATTCCTAAACCAGTCATTCATAACTTTTGCCTAGAGCAGTAAAACACTTCTAAGCATTTTCTTGCATTATTTTCTTGCATTATTGCACAGAATTTTCTTTAAGCTTAACAATAGATTCAGAGACCTTCAGGAGCTCATGATTCACTTCTAAATATGCCTCTTTATCCCTCCCTCTTTACTAAATGCTGAACTGCCAACTTTCCTTCCACAATGTTTCTCCTCTCCTCTCCTCTCCTCTCCACTCCTCTCCTCTCCTCCCCTCTCCTCTCCTCTCCACTCCTCTCCTCTCCTCCCCTCTCCTCTCCTCTCCACTCCTCTCCTCTCCTCCCCTCTCCTCTCCTCTCCTCTCCTCTCCCAATTGTTCTTTACAACAGCTTACTTTGTCACAATGATTTCCTAAGCAGTAGATATCACCACTTGTTAATCTAAGCCAAGTCTTCTGACTTGAAATATTGGCACATCCTGGTCTGTAGGTACTGTTTTGTCCCAAAGTGTTTATTATAAGCAGATGATAATTAAAATTCAGATGCTAATTAAGGTTTAATGACCATTCATTATTATCCATGTGCCAGGTGCAAATTTACTTCCAGTGGAGTGAAGTCAATATAGAGTGAAAAGCAGCAGGGATGGTAAACAAGCATCACATTTGTCATAACGTAGTGAAAAATCCCCATCACCAAGTTGCACATAGTGAGGGTCTTCAAACACACAGTTGGTCATGATGCACATTCTAGGCATGGATTGATTGTCATTTATTACTCTCTTGTTTGACTAACCTGCAAGCAAATAAATGCAGGTCTGACATTTTACATAGACTGATGTTTAAAACCTTTTATCAGTCCTCTGTGTTCATGATTTTTCTCAGCTTTTCTTGATTTTGAAAAGCCATTGTTATCTGCTGAGCAGACCTGATTCAGCAATTTCACATGAGAACCTAGCAAAAATGTGCTTGATTTTAAAGGGATGATCATCCTGCAGAAGGATGTATTTCTTACAAATAACAAAATTAGTCTTCAAACCTTGCTTTCCTCCCACAGTAATGTATTCCTAAACCTATGCAGAATCCTTGCTGAGTCTCTCAGTTCAGTTCCTGAGATGTAACCATAGAGCTTCCCTTAGTAATTCAAATAAATTAACTCTTTGATTAACCAAAATTCTTGGAGATAAGTCTCCAAATACAGTTTGTGTGGAGCCCTGGATCTTCAGCAGATTATATCCTTTAAGACTGAGTGAAATTCTGTCCCACAGACAATAAAATAAGCTTTGTTCAGCATATATTATGTGACATCTAAATCCAAGAATGATACCCCAAATATTAAGACTGCTTGTCCTACAAATCAAATGAAACTGCTGACTATATAAAAAAAAAAAAAAAAAAGAAGAAAAAAAAAAAGAAAGAATAAAGAAAGGAAAAAAAGAAGTTATTATAACCTGAGAGAAAATGGGAAAAATCAAATGTGATGGAATAACCCAGCACCAATGAACATAAAAGAGATGGAAATATTTGTAAAAAAAATGTATTGGCCTTTGTAAAAGGATAAATGTTTACATGGGTGCTGGGTGCTTGCTTAAATCGCTGCAAGAATTCCTTTCCCACAGCATCTAGAATCAACAACCTGAATGAAAAAAGGGAATTAAAATGCTCATTTGATTTCAGAAACATGTCTGTTCTGGGGAAATATACCATGTCTACAAATGTGGTAATACATTTCAAGTAAAATGATAATAAGCATAAGGATAATCCTGTTCTAGTGAACAACTTCTTCATTTTTAACCCTACATATAACTCCCAGATTGATCTGCAGTCTCCTGTCTTACAGCTGCAGATGCTAGAAGCTTGGATGTACTTAGCAGCAAAGTAGTTAAAATATGTTTATGGTTTTTCTAATATGAAACAATTTCCTGTCATAACAAAGTCAAGGGGCTTTGGAGTTGAAAATCTTACATTTTTTTCTCTGAATGCGGAAATAAGAACATAACTATGACTTTAACAGAAAGTAAGTCTTCAACAAGGAGGTGCTTTTTATATAACCATTCCATGCCTTCTGGTTTATTCCAGTCTGTCTTCTAAGTTTTCATTGAAATGAGTCAGTTCCAAGTTACTGTAGTTTTTCTCAGGTATTTTACATCAATGAGGCTGTTTCTTGCTCATTAGCATGCAATAGTTGTGTTCTAAATTATGATAAAAGTTCTAAAATAATTATTCCATTTTACAAGCTTAGGTTCACCTTAATTAATAATTTAAAATACTCAGAGAATGAGATAACATTTGGTTAGCATCCAGACAAGCTCTCTTGCCCTTCAGAATATGGCCAAATATTGCATACAGGTCATGAGTCAGAAAGAAAAGGTATTTTTACAGCTTCTAAACACATGTGAAAGTCTTTATCTTTTTAATAGCAATCCTTAAATGTTTTTGGTTTTATTTTAAAGGCAAATATGTGTGTCTGAGTAATGATAGTAATAAATTCAGAAGGACATTTCCTTTTTTTCTTTGTAAGTAGAAGGTGGATGAGGGTTTAGTCAGAGCCTCAGATGAGCTGACCTAGGAAACAGTGACTTAGTAGTCTGTGCAGTTATACTTAGTGGAAAAGTTCCAAGTTTGAGAAAATCTGGCAGTAGGAGGCAGACAGAGTTTTATGCTGATGATCAAACGTGGCAAAGGTTCTCGTCCTCGTAAATTCCGATCACATTATCTCTCCCTGAAAAATGGCGACTTCTTTTGACAGTATGTTACTAAATACATGTCTCTGAAGTTAGGAGCCTGAGCTCTGGAGGAGTGAATATGGGATGGGGATTTGGGGCATGCTAAAGTCTAAACTCTGCTCTGCTACTAAACCTATTCTGTGGTCAAAGGTAAGGTTGTCAGCTATCAACATCATCTTATGCCCTTCCAAATGTTCTCTGGTGGTCTAAACTAAACATTTATTGTGGATAATGAAAACTGTCTCATAGCAAGGTATTATGAGAAGGGTTTCAGAGTTCTGTCACTGTAGAAAGAAACATGTACTACCAGACAGTCATTTACTCCTGGTTTCTTTGAAGTCAATGGATGTCATTTTCTTCTTACTTGTGTATTTTGTTATTTGCATGCTAATCTTTAACTGCAGTTAAACAGTTGAACAGCCTGTTGAATGTATAACATGCCCAACTACGATTTGTGATATATCAGTTATTCCTATTACATCAAAATCCAGCTTCTTCTGTATTTTTCAAAGGTTTTGTGAGATTTCTGGGTCAGATCCTCAGCTGGTTTCAACTGTCATAGCTCCAATGAAGTCAGTGACAATGTCTTTTAAATTAGACCTGCAGGGCCCGAGGATGACTGCCGCCAACTGCATCAAACTGTCATACTTCACATCACTCTGTATCAAAGCTAAATGCAAATGCTGCACTTGCACATGATACAGTGCATGGGAGTCAATCAAACCCAGCCAATTTGCATCAGCAGATTAGCTTGCCTGCTTCCTATAACCAAACACCCAACACTCACAAAAACCTCCAAGAAAGAGAAGATAAACGCGTGGGAGAGTGAGAGCAGTGAGGGGAGGTACCGGCTGTCCCTACATTTGGCTGCAGCATTTTGAGCAGTGGGGCAAGAGAGGCTCCTGGGGTTCAGCTCTTTTGCTGTCACTGATTTATTGAGTGACCTTGGAAATGTCTTTGCAACTTAGCGACCATCTGTAGCACCACTTAAATTCCTTGCAAGCTTAATTGCTGCTTCTGAAGCATTGTAAGACCCTTCAGTAAAAGCCACCATGTCTGTTTAATGTCACATTGTTTTCTTTGAGACCCGGAAACATTCAAAATATGAAATGCTGAATGTAAAGCTGTTCAAAACCATCTGTCTTGTTTCAGTAATTCACTGTAAGTCCTTAGGGGAAATACTATGCAATAAAATCCCATGTTACCCTTCCTCAGATACCATCGCTGAAAGTTATCCCAGAAGCCTGTAGATTTAAATCTCAGGGCTTGTTTCATATTCCTGCAGCTTTCGTAATTCTAAAATTAAGAATCTTATCCAACTCCTACTGAAATCAAAGGAAGAACTTCCACTGACTTTACAAGGTGCTGGAACTGGCTGTAAAGGAATAGTTGGGAGTTGCAGACATTAAGAAGCATTCATGCAGTGCCATCATGTTTCACAACAGGGCAGAGATACACAATCTGTCCTGAGTCAGTGATACTCAGCTTTTAATGACAATTAAAAGGTGTTCTCTGGAGAACAGCGACAGGTAGAGCAAAACAAAATAAAATTATTTACACTATGTTGTGAAAAGAGATAAACAATTAATTTTCATGTGGAACAATGTAGCATATGATGGCATAAAACTGCTGGTTATGATAGGAAACCTTCAGGTCCCAGTGGCTAATTTGCTACAGTGAGTCAGTATTAGCCAGCATGGATCCAATTAATGTTTTGTTTAAGTACAAAGAAACCTAATCAGCCTCTCACAAAGTGTCCCTGTCAAATGTCAGAGTGAAATTCTGCTTTTTACAGTATGTTTTATTTATACTTGAGGGTATGTTCCTAATTACAGTTGAGGAAGTAATTTGTAGAGGGTATGTGGTTTGAAAAATTGAGCTTTTCTTTCTGTTGACAGAAATATTGGCAAGTGGATGGAGATGTCCTCAAATGTCTGCTCTGAAGTTTGTTTGGTGAATCTTTCTTCCAGGCACTTTCAAGCTCTGTCTGGGAGTTCTCTGAATGGAAATGTTTCCTGGTTAGCAGCAGTAATGATAACACTGTTTTTTTCCGGCAACAAAATGCTCAGGGACACATACTTTCTTCAATAACCTAGAGCAACTTCTGCCCCAGACATGAAGTTACAAGGAGATACTGGAAAGCCACTGTTAACTCTTCATGTTTTTTGAATTTAGTGTTCTGGTACATAAGATGCAGAAACTACTTCAGAGTCAAGGATTCAGTGCTGCACATCGAAAGAGTGAGAGGAAAAAATTGGCTCTTGCACTTATCAAAGCGAAACTTATGCAAGATGGAATAATTTGAAGATTTGCAAATTTATGCCAGTTGTCCCTTTGTATCCCTTAATTTTGCCTAGTCTCCTTCTTCCAGGGAAAAAATATGTTCAGCTTCACCGTGCTATGGCTGAGCTGTTGCTAAGAGCCTAGTGCTGTCACATTTGCCTAAACGATTGCAATAAACAACATTATTAATCACTACTTTATAGAGCATTTCTAAACCATGAAAAACAGTCTATAAAATTCTGCTCTTTTGTATTTGCAGTATACTGCCCTCCCTCTGTGCCTGAATTTCTTCCTTGCAGTACTGGAATTGTGTATAACAGACTCTGGAACATACAGAGTGACCCAGTGCTGTGCCGTTTAGGTTATGTCCAAAGCACCTCAGCATAGACTGACAAAGGACAGATAATCAGTCAGAACAAGACTTCTTTTCACCATCCTTGAAGTATAAAAGGGCTTTAAAGAGGGTATAAGTGGTCCCCAGTGGATTTTTTATGAAAAGTTAGGAACAAAGGGTCTTACAGCCTGACTTATCACTTAAAGGAAATTTTAGGGTGTTTGGGGGACATTGCTGAACCTAGAACATTGCAACTCTCCTGTGCTCTTCGGGGATCCAAGAAAGCAAGTCTATCTTCTATTAAGAGCTAGACAAACTCTTGTACAGCCCCTGCATTTGGGCAGTGAAAATAAAGCTGCAGCCTGTCTCTGCCCTTTCCCCTTGCCAAAAGTAGCAGAGATCCAACTCAAGAAATTTGCAACCAAATCCTTAGACAAAGGAACCAAGTATCATTATTGACAGCAGAGGAACTAGGCAAGTCTTGGAAAGTCAATCTTCTATTAAGAGCTAGACAAACTCTTGTACAGCCCCTGCATTTGGGCAGTGAAAATAAAGCTGCAGCCTGTCTCTGCCCTTTCCCCTTGCCAAAAGTAGCAGAGATCCAACTCAAGAAATTTGCAACCAAATCCTTAGACAAAGGAACCAAGTATCATTATTGACAGCAGAGGAACTAGGCAAGTCTTGGAAAGTCAAGACCAAACTACAGTTTATGTCCTTATCTTGCAGCTGTTTATTCCTGC
>NW_009970726.1:8479471-8503250 GCF_000747805.2 Chaetura pelagica | reverse complement strand
CCTGCTGCTGATTTTTTAAATCAGAGGTTATTTTAGGCAAATCCATCTAGTAATCCCAGATATGTCAGAAGGCTCCTGTCTGGAAGAAGCAGAAGCTAGAAGTAAGTGCTACTTAAAACTACTGGTAGGAGTAATTTCCCTTTTAATATCATATTATAAATCAGGTGCCTGCTATGCCTCAATGATATAAAAGCTGGAGTAATCAAATTTAAGATAGGATTAAAGCAAAGCATGTTACTTTGCTCTGTCACATGCTGTTTCTATCCTATATACAAAGGAAGCAGGCACTGAAAGTAGGAGCACACATTTAATTTTATTTAACATTTGCCTGCAGTGGATTTTCATTTAGAGATCTAGAGATAGTCTCCTATCCATTCATGCATATTGCTTAGACTTACAGTGCTGTGAATGTCACAAGTCCCTGTACAGGGGACTCTGTATTTTCCTAACAGAGCTATAGAAGTGATACTTATGGATGTCTAGAGATCACCACAGATAGTCCCAGACTTTGCCTGCTGGCTTTCTTTAGCTTTTTGGTGGTGGGGGGGCTTTTTTTTTTTGTTCGCTTGGGTTGTTTTAATACACAAAAGCCTGCCCGGCACAGCAGCAGGGACCCCGTTAGCAGAGAACTGGGAGCCGCTGGCTGGTGCCGGGCTGGCTGCGGGAGCGCTCCGCTAGGTGACAGTGTGGCCTTCGGAATGATGCTGCGCCTGGGAAGTGATGGGAGGCATCGAACCTTGTTAGGACCGTAATCATCATTTGAAGAAAAATGTCCCCCAGAATAATAACTAGGAAAACTGCATACAAATTACATTGTCTTTTGAGGAAAAAAAAAATAAAAAAAAATAAAAAAAATCCCCTATGAGTTTAAAATGTGCTAAAAATAGAACTTGAATACATTTAAGGAACGCACTGGTTATTATGTCCTCACCTCAGGAAATCCATGTAGTTAACTGAGACTGGGAAGTGAATTCAGAGTAGAAAAGAATATTAAAATAAAATAGTCTTTATCTTGATACCTTTTTTTTTTTCTTTCTTTTTTTTTCCTTTTTTTTTTTTCTTAGGGTAAGATGCTTGGAATCAGGGGGATAGGGGGGCAAAATCCTTCCACCCTTCCTGGTGGAAGGAGCAGAAAATGTAAATATATCCATCTTGGTTAATATCAGATGATAGCTACAGGGAGAGATGTACCTGATAGTTGTCTTGTGAAATAAGAGCCAGAGTAGAGAGTAAGGTGGGGTATTGGAAGAGCTGCAGGTTCTCAGAGATTTCCCTTACTTCCAGAGAAACAATATGTGAAATTAGCCCATAATTCTGCACAATTCTCCAGGCACTTTCTGCAAATTAGAAGGAAGCAAAGATTCAAAATGAGCAGGCCTATCATGCAAACCCACTTAGAAAGAAGTGGGGTGATGTACTTGAGGATCAAGGTATAAGAAAATGAAACAGTGACTCCAAATCCAGAAGGCATTTTCATGCTGAAGTGTTGATGAAGATGAGTTGTGCTTTTGCTTTCAGCAAGACCAAATGGTGTCTTTCCACTGCATGCACTGAAATACCTGACTGAATCAGAGTGAGTGACAGAAGTAAGGTAACAGGACAAAGAGCAGCCTGAGATCCTGCAACCTCCGGGATCTCACAGATCGTCTGGAAACTGTTCATCACCCAAACAAAACACTCAGGAACATAAAAATAGCCTTTCTGTACATTAGTCTACAGGGTGACTTAATGACATTATTAACATTTCACATCATCCTGTGGTTTCATCATCAGCGTTTTCTCATCAGTAAATGTAGTCATAGCTTCTTATGCTCGGTTTTTAGTTTGGTTTTTCGCTTTTGTTTTTGTTTTTTTCCTCCTTCCCCTTTTTTTTGGCTGCTGATGTGAGTATTCTGGGTATGGATTTGATATTTGGGAAGTTGTGCATGTGCAGTGTGATTGCTGATATCAAGTGTGTTTCCCAAACGTACCAGATGTGGTTCTAAATCAAGCTGAGCCTTCAAGCTTTGGGAAGTGGCTAATAACACAGAGCCTCAGGAAGACTGAAAAGAAGGATGTTGCCAAATGGCACACATCCAATTAACTTCCTCAGTGGCATATTTAGGACAATTAGTGGAGACTTGTGAATATGGGATACTTGTGGATGTGGATTATTTTTTGTTTTCTTTTTTCTTTTTTTGTATTCAAGAAAATACACAAGAAACTGTATGTCCTGGTGAAGTTACATGTTCTGGTAGCCATTGTGCCTCAAATTTCATACCATTGGCTCTAGGTAATAATGGTGTTACATTCCTAAGAATCAAAGGCACAATATAATTAGGAGAGGTATTATTTTGTGTTTAGCAGAGCACTAAATTAATGATATATGGGCGTGATTCCACTGGTGCACAGCCCTGTTACTATGGCAACAATATTATGTCATGTGAGTCTGTCCTTGGCGTTACTTAGAGCAGCAAGGTCTCAGCAAACTCCTCGTTTATTTCAGAGATCTAAATAGATGCTTTCTCTGTGTGTGGAATGAAATCAGTTTTATTATAGTTACAAATGTTATATTTCCACTAATTGCTTCTCTTATTTTATCGTGTTAATTTACTTTACTTACATGGAGCATTAGCATTAACATAAAACGGATAATTAGTGAACTGCAAATGACTAATGCACCCATATTGTGCAAATTCCTCTTTTCATATTCAAAGCACCACCACGTGCTCCAGCTTCTTCAACCCCAACCATTAACCTCAATGGTTTGCAGACCAAAAAAGGAGATGGAGTCAGTCCAAGAGGAAACATTCCCATCTCCAGAAGCACTATCTGTTGACTCACAAAGAAAGAATTCCAGAAATCCAGCCTCTGTCCTTCCCCCATCACTTCTCCTCCCAGCTTCCAAATAAAAAGAAACAGCAGTTTTTGGTGAGAGTCTTGCTAGGAGCACATGGTGTCTGGTTCAGCCCTCTGTTTTCCTGCACGAAAGTAAAGCTCTTTGATCAGGATCACTGAGACCACCATAAGTCTGACAAGGAATTGCAGTGTGAATAGGGACATGCTCTAAAGACTGTATCCAGATTAGATTTTGATAATTTTGATTTATTGTTCTGTTTTTCCAAACATACTTTGATTTGCAATACTAAGCTCTGAAATGTCTGAATCAATGTCACCATCCAGCACACTTCTCTCAGGTTAATGCAATTGCCTTAGCTAATGAGATCATTTTGGAGAGCAGCAGCCAGCAGACAGCAGCCTACCTGGGACTGCTTCAACCAATGCATTTTTTATAAAATATGAGAAAGCAAACTAAAGGTATGACTGCTGTTTGTGTGTACTGGGAGGGGGAGAGGAGGAGAGGAAATATTTTACCAAAAAGCACTTTCTTTCTTTTTTTTTAATAACCTAGATGTCTTAATCACATTTCTGCTCTGATCGGTCCTTTTTGTACTAAGTAATGCTGAATCCTGGTTAAAACAAAATTATTTTCCTTTCCCCCTCCCCCACTTCAAGCTTTGGATACTTTAGAGAAATACTCTATCTCCAAAGTACCAGCTGGCCAATCAGCTTATCTTGACATTTACAGCTGGGAAGTTCATCTATTGAAACGAAATGCATCATGTACCAAAAGACAATTAATGATAATCATATATCAATATGCAGACTGCACAGAAAGCCATACTTCTCCTAAGAAAATAGAACAGAACTACAACATAAGAACGACAATACAAAATTTTTATTCATCCACTGTTTATTAATTCCTGGAAATACAGTGCAAGATCCTCAGCCTGTGTAAATCACAGTATCTCTGATGAAGGCAGCTGGAATGACAGTGATTTAGATCAACAGAAAATGTGACTCACAGGCTTATCTGCAGTTTTTCTTCCTGTTACATCTCTCTCCCTGGAGTCCTTTGCTTTCAAAAAAATTTAGCATCACCTGCTGCTAAAATGGATCATGAAAGACAAAATAAGATTAAAAATGGTATTCTTCATGCACATTTAAGATTGACTTACTTTTTTTTTTTTTTTAAATAATTTCTGAGAAGACCCATTGCCTTGCTTAGTCATTTCCCCATTTTGGGTCACTGCAGAAGGTTAATGCCTTCTGCACAGGGACCTGTCTGCATCCCACACAGCTGTCCTTACAGGAAACTGGAGATCAGTGAAGACAAAACATTTGATAGAGTATCTCTGCAAATAAATGATTGCTTTAGCTGTATCCTTTCACTGTGCCTGACTCAGTACTGTAAGATGGTATAGAAATGCACAGAAATACAACATTATTCTGAGAAAAAGGCCCACTTACCCCTCCCCCATGCCTTTGCAGCCTTCAATCATCCTTCAGCCTGATTTGATGCTTGCTAAGGTCAACTGCAAAACACTGTTGACTTATGGCTGGAAATTGGGATCTAAAAGAATGTTCTGTCCCAGCTCCTTTTCTTCCTTCCTCCTTTCTCATTTTATACTACCATATCCTCTTCTATTCCATGATAATAACTGCCTAGACTACCCCCATTTTACTATGGAATATCCCTTATTCCTCAAATGTTAGTTTGTAACGAGGAAGAAGATGACTTACATGACTCCCTGAAGAACATACAGCTGTGTACAGTGTCTGTGCCACATAATGTAGGCTTAATTCATATAAATGGTCCCATTGATTTTATTTGGGTTGCTCAAGCTTTTGCAGTCCAGGCTTTTCAGTGCTAATATAATAAGATCTGTATGACCAATAAACCTTTGTGTTCCCTCCCCTCTACTTCAACCTCCTTTCCTCTTTCAAATCTCTCCTTAAAACTTTTTTTGGCCTGATGTCCATTGAATGTCCCCTGACAGAAACTAATGTTGTCACATTGGTTCAATCATTTAATTCCCATTTGTCAGATGGTTTCATGCATGCCATGAAAGAACCATGCTCTTAGTAAACAAATAGCAATATAAGGAGGCCTGTGTTCCTTTCCTACCTTTATTTTTTTTTTCTTTTCAAAATAAAATAAATTATGTGTGATTTGGTGAAAACGTTAAAGGGCAAATTACCAGTCCCATAGAAAATACTAAGAAAGAATCAGTGGCAATAACAAAAAATCAAGTTCCCTTAAGCAAGCTTTCTAAAATTAAATCCTTAGCATGTCTGCCTTTCTGCTTTCCTTTTCTTACTGGGGAAAGTTAAACATTGTATTATTTAGTTAAATCATTTTAGTTAGGTCATTACTGCAGGCTACTTACGTTAGATGGTTATGAGTTTCCTTTCGTAGACTTGCTGTTCCTTTTTAGCTACTACTGACAGTTCCACCATTACCACAGGGCACATTCTCATTGGAAGGCTGGTTGTGCAGTGAATTTTATTAATGGTCTTAATATTCTGTCGTGTCAGTTAATGCATTCACCAAGTGGTGTGACAAGAGTTGACTGAATCTTAGAATGAATATGGGAGTGAGAAATACGTGTGAGGTAACCACTCCCCCATAAAGACTGTTTTTGATAGAAAATGCTAGGAAAATCTCCTGAGAATTGAGAGCAGTGGGAGCCTATATAAATTCTCCCTAGCTCTTTATATTTGTGAACTTTGAGAAGCTCTTTCAGTTAATATTGTTGTTAATAAGCTGTTTCCCATAAATTTTATTACCTTGTGTTAAATGTAACCTAAGACAGAAAAGACCTAATCCAGTACAGCTTTTCATCCAGTACTTTGCTTCATGAAAGGTTAACATGAGAGAGACTAAAAAATACAGAGGTACCTAACTTGGCATTAGTTAACTAATACATTTTAAAATACTCACCCTGTATACAGTTTCCCAGAGAGTTCCTGTGAAATAGCAAGTTTGGGATTTTGAATTTCTAAGGGTTAAGGCAGTTCTTTAGCTTTGAGACCATCCTATGCTGATTTTTTCAATTTAAATAAAGCATAAAATCTGACAAGAGGGAAAGTGCTAGTCAGATTACATTGCTGTGCCTCAGAAACACTGTTTACAGCCTGTTCTTCTCATGTATGTATTTCTATTGATTTCAAGGTTGATTTCAAGGAAGAATTACCTTTTTTTAAAATATAGGATGTCAGGCAGGCAATTCTAGGGCAGGCCCATGTAATTTTTTTGGAAGCAAATGTGAAGAATAATTGAGGCTATAAAGCAAATTCTGAACTGGAAGCTGTCTACTTGTGCAGAGCTCTACTTGGCTAGGAAGTTCTTAACGTGTCTTCATAAAGCTTTGCTACAAAAGATTGGTTGCTATTGTTTTCCTTAAAGGAATCAAATTTTATGAAAAATATGGTCTCAACTTTGCTAAAAAAATACTCCTTATGTAACGCCAAACAAAGAAATGGGTCCCAAATGAATCACAGCCTTTTAAACAGAAGGTGGGAATGATTTAAGTGTATTTCAGCTGGGGAGATTTACAGTAGAAGTGGCCAGACGTAAGCAAAGAAAATATAATTTGGAATTGGAGTAGAGAATAACATCAGCCCTCCTATTGTGAAAACAGACTATTTAAAAACAAAAGTATGACTTTTTTAAGTCCAGAAAACTCCTGATTTGGGGGACTGTGACCTTTGTCATCTAAGGGAAAACTCAGTTATTTTATGCTTAGTCAGTTGTTGACATCTTCTGAAACATCAAAAAAAAAAGGATGCCATATAACTGTGAACTCAGTTGTTTGAGCAGGGTCACCTGTCTTGTACAAAGCAATGCCAGGACACCAAATTCATCTCTGGATGGCAACTCTGACAGTAACAAAATACTTTATTTGTCAGCGAGCACTTAACTCTCACTGCTGGATGCAGCAGAGTCTCAAAGGTATTTTTTAAGCAATCTGGTCACTTCGTGTTTTATTGTTCTTCATAATAATTTAAATTCCATTGGTTTTGAGTCCTTATTATTTCTTTGCCAGAAAGTCCCCCTTGCTACTCTGCCAAAGACTCAAGAGGGTTCTGGACTGTTGTACAGCAGGCATGACAGAAGGTTAATAATAAAAATAACCCACCCTGGCAAAACACCAAATTAGATGAAAGGAACCACCCAAGTCCATGCATTTGCCAAGTAACCTGGCATAGAACCAGGATGAATGGTTATAACTGGTGTGAGTATTTCTAGAAGAAAATAGTACAGCTGAAGATTCAGAGCTGCTCTGAGCCTTGGAAAGACAAATTTAGGATTTACAATCCATTTCAAGAGGGAAATGAAAGAGATTTTGCTAATGATGAACAGAATTAAAGCAGCACATCTGGGACACTGTTGAGTTTACCAAGTCCTGCTTCCCTGCAGCAAAGACACTGCAAATTGTTGTGATTGCTCAAGTAGATCCTACAACATCCCTTTCAAAACCCAGGAGAAAGGACAAGTTCTTTTTTATTCCTGTTGCCACTGGTGTTAGCAGTCATAATGTAATACTAGTATCAGAGAGGTCTGAACCAGAGTCTGAGGCTCCAATACCTCTCACTCTTGACATTATTCACATTTTGTTGGACTTCGCTTTCACTAGAAGCCAGAATGATCACTCAAACCCCGCAAGCTGCCCAGGTTAAAGCCACACAGTATTTACTATAAAGATTCTGAGTAGAAAAGTCCTGGCCCTGCCTTAAGTAACCTTAATGTTTTTTCTAAATCATAATAGCCTCTAAAAGCTGTCAGTGGATTATTATGCTGCCCATCATCTAAATAAACTTTCCTACATGGCTCTACACCAGCACTGTAAAGGCAAAATTTTCTGTAGCCTTGAGGTTTTCCCTAAATAGCTTCTTGGAGAAGGGAAAGGAGGGTGGATTAGATACTGGGTGTTTGGACTCGTTCTGTGAAGAATTTCTTGAATGTGGTGTGAAAAGCTGAGTGACAGTTTAAGTTTTATTTATGCATAAATATCCTATGCATATTTCTAAAACTAAGTTAGTGGGTGGGAGTTTCTTCCCATTTTTCATTGAAAATCAACTGATTTTTAATCAGAGCTGTCAGAGAAGTGAGGGATTGGGCAAGAAAGGCCAAAGCACAGATTTAGTTGGACATGGCCAGGGGTGTTAAGAATAACAATAAAGATTTCTACAGGTATGTCAGCAATAAGAGGAAGACAAGGGAAACTGCTGGCCCACTTCAGAAGGAAACTGGAAACCTGATCATGTGGGACATGGAGAAGCCTGAGGTACTCAATGACTACTTTGCCTCAGTCTTCACGGGCAAAGGCTCTGGTCACACCATCCACGTTAGAAAAGGCAAAGTCATGGGCTGTGAAAAAGAAGATCTCCCCACTGTAGGAGAAGACCAAGTTCATGACCATCTGAAGGACCTGAAGGTTCACAAGTCTATAGGACCTAATGAGATTCATCCATGGCTCCTGAAGGAACTGGCCAACAAAGTTGCAAAGCCTTTGTCCATCATATTTGAAAAGTCTTGGCAGTCTGGAGAAATCCCCACTGACTGGAAAAGGGAAACATAATTCTCATTTTCAAGAAGGGAAAAAAGGAAGACCTGGGGAAGTACAGACCAGTCAGTTTCACCTCTGTGCCCAGCAAGACCATGGAGCAGAACCTCCTGAAGGCTCTGCTGAGGCATGTGGAAAGCAAAGGGGTGACTGATGACAGCCAACATGGCTTCTCTAAGGGCAAATCCTGCCTGACTAATTTGCTGGCCTTCTACAATGGGGTCACGGCATCGGTGGACAAATGAAGAGTAACCAACATCATCTGTCTGGACCTGTGCAAAGCCTTTGACGCTGTCCCACATGACATCCTGACACTGAAACTGGAACAGTATGGATTAGATGGATGGACCACTCATTGGGTAAGGAACTGGCTGGATGGTTGCACTCTAAGAGTGGAGTTCAATGGCTTGATGTGCAGAAGGAGACCTGTGACAAGTGGTGTTCCCTAAGGGTCAGGACTTGGACCAATGCTATTTAACATCTTTGTAAGCAACATGGGCAGTGGCATTGAGTGCATCCTCAGCAAGATTGCCAATGACACCAAAGTGTGTGCTGAAGTTGACATGCTGGAGGGCAGGGAGGCCATCTAGAGAGACCTTGACAGGCTTTAGAGGTGGGCTTGTGCAAGCTTCATGTAGTTCAAGCAGGCCAAGTGCAAGTTCCTGCACCTGGATTGGGGCAATCACAAGCACAAATACAGGCTGGGTGGAGAATGGATCAAAAACAGTCCAAAGGAGAAAGACTTGGGTGGACAAGAAGCTCAACATGAGCTGGCAATGTGCACTTGCAGCCCAGAAAGCCAACCATGTCCTGGGCTGCATCAAAAGAAGTGTGGCCAGGGAGGTGATTCTCCCCCTTGGCTCTCATGAGACCCCACCTGGAGTACTGTGTCTAATTCTGGAGCCTCCAACACAAGGAGGACATGGAGCTCATGGAGGAAGTTCAGAGAAGGACCACAAAGATGATCCAAGGGCTAGAGCACCTGTTCTGCAAGGACAGGCTGAGAGAGTTGGGGCTGTTCACCCTGGAGAAAACTCTGGGGAGATCTTATAGCCCTCCAGTGCCTGAAGGGGGCCCACAGAAAAACTGGGGAGGGGCTTTTTACAAGGACTTGTAGTGAGAGGACAAGGGGTAATGGATCAAAACTGAAAGAGGGTAGATTTAGGTTAAACATTAGGAGGAAATTCCTAAAAAAGGAACGGGTTGCCCAAGAAAGTTGTGGAAGCCCCATCCCTGAAGGTGTTCAAGGCCAGGTTGGATGGGGCCCTGAGCAACCTGATCTAGCAGAAGGTGTCCCTGCCCATGCAGGGGTGTTGGAACTAGATGATCTTTAAGGTCCCTTCCAACCCAAACCATTCTATGCTTCTGTGATCAACTGAGGAGAAAACAAATTAATACAGAACACCAGCATTGACATCAGTCAGCAATGGTAGAGACCTAGGCTGAAACCATGGCAATAAACAGCCAGCTTCACCGTATAACAAACTCTGGCTAGACAGAATGGAGTCAGATGCTGACAGTGCTCTTGTAACTTGCAGAGATACTTCTAAAAACCAAGGACTGGTTTGTTCACAGACTTCTGTGATCCAAACCTGTGGTCAGTAACACAAACCTGGGCTGGGATTGTTCTTTCTAGGAAAAAAGGCCACTTGTCCTTTCTGCCACATTGAATGGTCTCCGAGGAGAAGACCAAATGTTCTGAGTTCATCACTGTCTTGATATTAAAAACAGATTTATTTGAATTTGCTGTTACTCATTATAAGCTGCCTATGTTTGCTGATTGCTTACCAACACAGGGAAATGTATATGTGTTCTGTCACCTGGCTATTTAGAAATAACAAAAATGTCTAGTAACTTTCTTCTAAATCTGATATGGTGCATTAAGCATGAGGCCACAGTCTCTATTTTTATATCAGTGACACTATTCAGTAAGTATTAAATTTGTTTTACCACTTAACAGATGGTCTGTATTTATGAATATAACCTCCTTTTAAGGATAACTTGCTTTTTTGGCTGAGCTGCTCTCCTTTTCTATTATTATTACTGGCTTTCAGTTTCACCTACATGTTTTCCTGTTAGGAACACTGCACAAAAACACAGTAAGAAATTAAAAATCAAGTTATGAAAGCTATTTAGTGCTGACTTGGGGTTATCCTTGTTTGGCTGAGCTAAATAAGTCAAGCTTTCTCACTTACGGTATTGCCATAACATAGCCCACCTGTGGCTGCACACATGTGCAATGGCGAGTTTTTGCAGTTTCTGCTGCCAGCTTATTTTTCCTTTTCCTTTCCTTTTCCTTTTCCTTTTCCTTTTCCTTTTCCTTTTCCTTTTCCTTTTCCTTTTCCTTCTCCTTTTCCTTTTCCCTTTTTCTCTTTTCCTTTTCTTTTCCTTTATAAGCATTAATAAAGTCCAGCAAAGAGCAGTGTAGAGCGCTGAGATGGAACAACTCTTGCAACAGTCCAGGCTGGGAACTGACTGTTGCAGAATCACTGAATCACTGACTCACAGAATTAGCTTGGTTGGAAAAGACCTTCAAAATCATTGAGTTAACCTCACACTGACAAGTCCTTAACGAAACCGTATCCCTAAGTACTAAGTCTCTACAACTCTTACGTACCTCCAGGGATGATGACTCCACCACTGCCCTGGGCAGCAGGTTCCATTGCCTGATAATCCATTCAGTGAAGAAATTCTTCCTAACATCTAATCTAAACCTCCCCTGACAACTGGAGGCCACTACCTCTTGTCTTATCACTTGTGACTTCATTGAACAGACCGATCCCCACCTCATTACAACCTCTTTAAGGTAGCTTAGAGAGTGATAAGGTCTCCCATCAGTCTCTTTTTCTCTAGTCTAAACAACCCCAGCTCCCTCAGCTGCTCCTCATAAGACGTAGGCTCCAAACCCTTCACCGGCTTCATTGCCCTTTTTAGGACACACTCTAGTAGGTAATGTCCTTTGTGTAGTGAGGGGTTCAGACTGAACACAGTACTTCTAGAGGTGTGGCCTCACCAAGTAGTAGGGAGGTAGGATCACCTCCCGGGTCCTGCTGGCCACACTATTTCTTAGATAGGCCAGGATGCTATTGCCCCTCTTGGCCACCTGGGCACACTGCTGGCTCATGTTCATCTGGCTGTCAATCAACACCCCCAGTTCCCTCTCTGCTAGGCAGCTCTCCAGACACTCCTCCCCAAGCATATGGCAGTGGGTTGTTGTGGCCAAAGTGCAGGACCAACATTTGGCCATACTCAGACTCATGCAATTGGCCATGGGCCATTGATCAAGCCTGTCTATATCCCTCTGTAGAGCCTCCTTATCCTCAGGCAGATCAACACTTCCACCCAGCTTACTGTCATCTGCAAATTTACTAAGGGTGCACCCTATCCCCTTGTCTAGATCATTAATAAAGATGTTAAACAGGAGTGGCCCCCATACTGAGCCCTGAGGAACACCACATATGACTGTCCAGGTGGCAGCTCTGCAAAAAGGGCTTGGGAGTCCTCATAAATGACCACCTGGGCACGAATTAGTAATGTATGCCAAGGGGCCAAGGAAGTGCAGTTTTTTCAGGCTGGAGAAGGAAAAACTCTGATAGCTCTGATGTCCCCAACAGTGGTTATATGCAAAAGAAAACCTTCACAGAGGGGTATGCCGAAAGGACAAGGGACAATGGTCACACAAAGATAAAATCTGACCAGCTATAGAGAAAATAAAATAACAGTGAGAGAGGTTAAGCACTGGAAGCATACTGGTCAGACAGTTTGTGGGATTTCCATCTTCAGAGATATAAAAACTCAACTGGACATAACCTTGAGAAACCTGGGTAACTTTTAAGTTACCTCTGCTATGAATACAGAGCTGGACCAGGTGACCTTCAGGGGTCCCTGCCAACTTACATTATTCAATTGTCTGTGACTTTATGTTATTATATGAGATTAAGCAAAAGTCTAGTTCAGTCTTGAACATTAGTAGCAAAAAGACCAGTCTTCTTCTGGAAGGAGGATATTAATCTATTATTAACAGAAACTGCTATTTTAGTATTAATGACTGAGAGAACAGGCATTTCCTGGCATTTAATGACCTGTTGAGTGCCTAAGAAGTAGCTGAGAGCCCTTTGCTTGTCTTGTCATTAGTTGACAGAAAATGACCAACTTGGAGAGGACTAGTGCCATTGTAGACACTGAGAACATTTGAAAGAAAGAAATACATTAATTGGGCTAAATTCTATTCTGAGTTAGATAATGTCAAGAGGGTTGAACGTGTTTTACCAAGAGCAGATTTGGGGCCACAAACCTTTTTCAGATATTTTTTATTTGTTGAATAACTGAAAGTAGATCCTCACATTGCTATGGCTACTGTGTTTATAATAGCTACATTCCTTGCTGATGAAAATCTATTGAATATGTCCTATAATTGCTAAGGGCTGATGCTGTAAGGAGCAAGATTCCATTCTCATTATCACGCCTCTTGTACAACATTGTACTTTCTCTTCGACCACCCATTGCATGTCTCATTCTTCTGTTCTACGTATAAAGGATATAGCTATTTTGTAACGATTAGTTGATCTGAGTGCATAATCAGTGCACCTCACAAACATTCATGGCTTGCTTGCTTTATTTTAAGTAAGAAAAGCACTAATCTAGCATGCAGCTATAGGCAATTGTCTTTTGGTAAGGCTTAAATCTGTGCTCTGAGCAAGTTGTTTGTTTTGTGTGTCACCTGGGAGAGGACCGGGAAGAGTGAGAGGACTATAGGTGTGGTCCTTGGATAGAAAACATAAAGACACTGATCTATATGCAGTGCTGTAGGGATAGTACACTCTTCCAATAACATTTTCACAGCCATTTCTGTTATTATAAAAAAATCAACAACCAAACAAAACCCCCATCTGTGATCCTTCATTCTCTTCTGTGGTACTAAATGCACAAGAGTATGTGAACATAAGATACTGCATTAAAAAACATGGAAACAAGTGATTTACAGCATACCTGACAAAAATACTTGAAATAAGAAGTGTACCTTAGTACACTGAGAAGTTAATAGCAGGCCTGACTCTCTGCACTGTTAGAAAGATGAGTTTAGCATTAGCAGTAAAGAACCAGTGTTCTTACAACATGGCTGTATGGATTGAATAGTCATTTTTAATGAAGGCTCAAACTCAGGCTTGACTGGTGTTGCAAGAGAAAGATTATTAAGCAAACTGGGAGACAGCTGGGAACCTTGCTGCATGAGAGATGCCCAAGAGCAGGGGAGTTCTGGCTGTCCTCTGCTGCCACTGTGGACTTAAATTCAAAATGAATGATGGAGATGTCTGAAATTACCTCCATTGAAGGGTGCAGAGAGAACTGGTAAGGCTGCTCTCTTCTGTCGAGGAAAGCTGATGTAGAGTGGACAGAACTCCAGAAGGATTGGTGGAAGGCAAATATTGCATCTACCTTAAAAAAGACCAAGAGGACAAGCCAGTGAACTGAAGGTTGGCCAGACTGAAAATCATGAAGCTGGGAACATGGAGAAGGTGAAAGGAGACAGTCAACATGGCTTTTCCAAGGACAAATCATGTCAGATAAACCTGATGGCCTTCAAAGATAAAATTACTGGTTCTCCCTTACTTTAAGAAGATTGCCGTCACTCTCCCACAGTATTCTGGTACTGAGGTAGGGATGTTTTGGTCTTCATCATTCAACAACCAGATAGGTAAAAATCTGGATGGATGGCCTATACTGTGCTTGGAGGTCCTAACAAGTTGAGTAATGCAAGGGTTTATCCTGAGACTTGTCCTGTTCAACATGCCTATCCGTGACTTGAAAGTGGCAACTCTGACCAAGGTCGCAATTGACACCAAACTGGGAGCAGGGGAGTGAGAGAGTCAACTTGCCTGAGAAGAGAGCTGCCATCTAGAGACACCTGGCTGGAGGAGTGAGCTGAGAGGAACCATGTGAAATTCAGCCAGGTCCAATGCCTAGTCCTGCACCAGGAAAGGAATAGCTCCTTTTAATGACACAGCATGAGACTATGGCAGTTTCAGAGCAGATCTGCAGGAAGGGCCCTGGACACTGCATTTTTATACATCGGTGGCAGTGAGCTGACAGAATCCAAATGCCACCTTGGCAGTGATGAGGGATGGCAACATCCAAAGCTGTCAGGGGACAGAAGGAATGCATTTTGCCCCTCTTCTCAGCATGTGTTGGACCACTTCTAAATACCTTGTTCAATTTTGGCTCCCCAGTGCAGGAAATACAAGGAAATTGTATTCAACTGTGAAAAGCATATTATGACATTTTTTGGAGCCTGAGTGGAGAGCAGCAGGTAGGAAATACAGGGGGAAATATAGGACTTTAATTTTGTACCTGATAGTGTTGATGATTTATTGGCTATGTTTATGGATCCGGTTTTATCTGGGTGAGTTTATATAGGAATTGCATTAGACACTCTGGAAGATATAAAATAAAAAAAAAAAAATAATAATGCTGGAGGTCATTTTTCAAGCCATGAATGGGGATAAAATGCATAGACAGATGATACAAAATATGTAAAATTAAAGAGTTTATTTATTTATTTATTTAATGTTCATTTCAATAGTCTTTTACATTGTTAATTACAAAAGGAAAAGAATGTCACTTTAGCCGACTTATAAGTTTCCACGTACATGCATTTGAAGATCATTATTTTCAACACCACATTCCTTTTCAGATACAGTTTTTGATATTATACACCACTCAGAACCATAAGCCATCATAATCTTTAACTCAATTCCCATTTATGCCTTAAAAGCTTCTGACATCTGTTTAAACACCAATATCTTTACAAGTACATAGAAATTCTACTCCTGCTGGGCATCAAGTGAAAGAATCTGAAGTTTAAAATGACACTAAGCTTAACAAGCAACTCCTAGTGATTTTCTGCTGATCTTGGTATTGAAATGGATTTTTCCTTCAATATTTCCTGTTTTGTCAGTGGCCTTTGATTCTTACTGAGATCTTGCAAATCAATATATAATCTCTTGATACTGAATATTGAGATAATTTTATCAAACTTTTTAGCCTTTTTCTTTGTGATTAGTTATCACAGGCACATGGGCTTCTTTTTCAATGATGCATCAGCTCTCATAAACAAACAGCACTAGCAAGGCAGAAGAGCTGAATCCTGAGGACCAATAAATGGCATTTTAAAGCTCCTTGACAACTGTTCTTTCTGCATGAGATATTATTATAATTTTTTTCCATGACCATTGCTAGGATGTCACCAAATCATGTTCACTTTGTCCACTTGGTCACCTTGACATGCAGAAGTTGTGTTAGGTTGTAATTGAGCTTGATTGCAACCTGGAAAAACTGTGTTTTTATACGGGAGCTGCATGTTTGTAAAGGAAATAATAAAAATATTGCGTTTTCTGCGGTCACCTTTGGAAAGATTTGTTGTTGTGCTGCAGCCAGTTTGACTTTGCTTGGAGAAAGAGTTGACAGCAAGGCTATTGTAGACTGCTTTCCAGACTGTCGAGGTTGTATATAGACAAGCTTACTTCTTTGCCTCTGAAAGCAAATGCACCTGTGGAAAGCTAAACTTCTCTGGCTCAGCTTTTTCTGGGGTCTTGAACTTGTGATCTGCAAAGATGTGTGGAAGCTCCAGGTTTTAAACCTGAGTCATTTGCTGAGGCTCCTCCTTTCCAAGCTTCAGGGCTGCAATTCCTCAGTCTGCAAGTTGGGAAGGCAAAGCTCAGTTTACCTCACAGTCAGTGGTCTCACGTTTGAGTTCTGAAAAACTGAAGCCATGTACTAGAATCCCTGTCATCACCCAGCTTGAGGGGTAGCTGCACTTAAATGTTCTTTTTGCTGTGTTTCAGACAATACAAGTTTTCGATGGGATTGCCTGTTCTGTTTGTTCTCTTTCTCACATTATATTTAGATCTCATTACAGCAGCTTTCAGCTTGACTGGAAGATACAGACCTGAAATTTTCTGAGCCTGCAAGTAGCATGCTGAACTGAGCATGTAGAGAAAAAAGTCAGCCTCTGTCCCCAGGGTTTTATTTTGCCATGCCCATATTAACTTTTCTGTTGGTTTAAGGAAAAAACTTGGCACCTGAACTGCCTCTCTAGCTCAGCAGAACAAAACACTGCCTTCTCAGCTAGCTCAAACGTGTCCTTGGTTGTTTCTTTATATGGAAAATAATTCTGACTGCAGCTAACAAAAAAGAATACTGATCCCTAGCCTTTATATAGCATGTATTAACTCAAGTAGCTGAAGCTTACAGTACCTCTTACAAAAAAAAACAGAAACATGAATGGTTTTTATTTTTATTTTTTGGGAAAAGCAAGGGCAGAGAATGTGAAAAGAGATTTACTCGTTCTTATCCAACAAAGCCAAGGATGTAGCTAGAACAGAATCTTGTCCCCCAAGACCCAGTGCCTCAGACACCAGGGCTGCAATAAGCACTTCAGTAAAAAGTAAGAAGCTGCACAGTGAAGAGACCACAGCAAGAGCTGCCTCTCACAGACTGTTTCACTAGCTTTGTTAATTTCCATCATTTTCAGTCTTTCCATATCACTTTTGGGTGGTAAAGAATTTAATGACAAAGCATTTGAAAATGCAGGAGGCTCCATTCAGAGTGAGGAGATGACCTTCCAGGTTTAGAAGGAATTGTAAGTTTAATGTGGCAGGGCAGCTTCTCATCCTCTTCATCTGATTCTGCTCCACTTCTCATATTCAGGTAACTATGTAATTGTTGTGGAGCTATCGATTTAGTTATTTATTCCACTTTATTTTCAGGGATGAAGGATAAAACTACTTTAGCTCATCAGAATTCATTCATTCCTTCAGAAGTTCAAACCTGGGGCAGCACTAACCAAATCTTTGGCTTGGAAACATTTAGGCTGTTTTTGTTTTTTGGTGTGGTTTTTTTTTGTTTGTTTGTTTGTTTTTTGTGTTTTGTTTTTTTAATCTTGCATTAGAGACATGTTAAACTATGTCCCCACATAAAAGCTTTTTGGCACAGAAAGTCCTCCATTCAAGTCATTCTCCTACTTGTCACCAATTAATTCAGACCATTAACTAGGAAGCAAACTAGCTAATCATTTGTCCATATGTGGCCTGCATATGTAGCAAGCTTGTAGGCTTCTAAGTGCAATTGGCTAGCAAAGAAACCACTGGCATTTCATTATGTTTTTGTGTGTCTCAACACTTTCTGCTGCTGCCTAAAAAAATGAAAAGCCAAAGCACAGCCTGTCTTTACAGTAATTCCTACCAATGAAATCAGAAACAAAAATGCTCATAATCTCACATTTCTAGTCCAATTTCTAGAGTTCAGATCTTTTTACTAAATGAACAGTCACCTGGTCCAAACTTTGGTTCATTTCTTGCAACTTGCTGTTGGCAATGTTCTATGATGATTGTTAAGCTCATATTGTAAATTAAACCAAAGGGAATTTGGATAATAATTAGTCATAGCTGCAAGTTAGAAGCTAATTCTCCTGTTGTAATCTCAATCTGTCACTTTCTAACTTTTATTACAGACTATGCTTTACTGAAGTCTCTGAGCTTTTCCCCATCAAGTCCCAATTTAATAAAAACATTTGTTTTGGCTGATTCTCCTTCAGTATTTTCATAGTTCAAGTATATAATCACTATTCAATAGTTTTAATAATAGTTGCTGCTCAAGAGACCTGAATCATAGCTTTTCATATATTTATCAGATAATTCTTGTACAAAATTTTGAGGATCTCATAATTTAAATGCTATTAGAAAAGCCTTACATGAAATATGAGGTCTGGACCATAGTTAATACCCATGAATAGCTTCAGGATTTTATTGCTTTGTGCTTGGTTTCTATGGCCATTATGTACTTAACAGGTGTAGAGTGCATGTGCAACTACAGAACCTTATCTGTGGGGTTCCAGAACACAAGTCTTTAATTAAATGTGAAATACTTAAGCTTCTGTAGCTTATTTAGGAAACCAAATGATCACAAATGCACTGCTGTCCATCTCCACAATAAATTCTTATGTGTCTGTGTAAGATGAAAGAGTTGTTTCTTAATAGGATTTTTCCTCAGGTCAAAGTGGTGAGAAATAGACTCCACAGCCAAACATTTCCTGCTCTGCTTTTACTTTTCTATCATGAGACCTTTTGGCCAGCCTATGAAAGTGACTGGGAGTACTACCATGCTCCATTGTATTTCCTCAAGATTTCCTCCTGTTTTGATGATTTTTTTTTCACTCTTTGGCAGGTATCACAAAGTTCACAGAATACACATCACCATGGCTAACTTGCTCTCTTCCACAGGATTTTTGGATGCAGAAACAATGTGATTAGGTTTCCCTGGAAGGAACAGATGATCAGCTTATCCTGAGCCTAGCTATGAACAGTCATGTCTTCTGAGATAGACCAGATATATTTTTTCCTGGCAGTGTCTTTCAAAATATCCACAATCAGATGTTCAAGCTTGGCATTATTAAGGGTGTATAATACCTGGAACTACACACAAGGCAATAAAACTGCTCATAGACACCTTTAGTGACAACTCTTACAATCTTTTATATTTATATATAAATATGTGATGAAGTCTATTATGTGTCTGACTTCATGTGTCCTCCTGGGTTAGCTTCATCATTTCATTTGCAGATGATAATTTAATGTTTTGTCTTCTCTCTTTTTATCTCTCTTCTGTTTTCCTTTTAGCTCTATTCCAGTTCCAGACTAGTACATGTCAGGATCATATCTAGTAATCTAAGACTGAATTATCCATATTTATTTTTTTTATTATTATAATCCAAGGCAAAGTAGTGTCTATAATCTCTACTGGAAAGAAAGCAGTAGATACTGAAAAGAATATTTGGCTACTTAGAGACAACAGAATCACAAACTTAGCTGTAATTCTGTATTTTCATCTGTGAATGGTTGTTTCTGTGATCAACAAGGAAAAGTTGCTAGACAGTTGTAGGCTACAGAGAGAACTAAGAGCTGCTCTGTCTGAAAACATTAATTTAACCTTAGGCTGTGGGAAAAGTGGTCAGAAGAAAAGTACAAGATCAGCTAGTAGAAATTTCTCTAGCATATCGAAGAAGAGTTAAGAGGTTTTGTAAGGACCCTGTTTTAATCTGTTGTAGGTTTGCAAGCCTCATTTTTTATTTTTATTTTTTTCAAAAGCAAAAAACAATACAGGAAAGAGAGAGAAAAGAGTCCTGAAGAGGTAAAAATTATGTATCTTGAGAAAAATATGTTATTTGTTGAGATAGGTCCACTGCTGGTTACTGGAAAGAACTCTGTGATGCGACCGAGGATGTGCATGAGAGAGGAAAGATTACTCCACACTTGCCCTTCTTCTTTGGTGCTAATAAGAAGTTCCTATACTCCACTTTCAGAGACAGGACATGTGGCTTGGGCTGATTTAGCATAACTGCTCTTGAGGACAGTATGTCTTAAAAGGGAAAGGAGAGACTGAAAGCAGTAGAGAGTGGAGCTGTGTCAAAATTAGCAAAGCTATGGGAGAAAAGTTAGATTAATCAACTCACTCTTCTATCTGAAGATATGTTTCCTCAGAAACTGTTTTGTTTTTGGTAAATAGTGCTATGCTGTAAGGAGGTTTTTGCCAAAAGAGACCAAGATTTGGATTAAAGACAGACCTTCTGCAGTAAATCTTTTTTTGCTGTATGGGAGCTGTGTTGGGTATCCAGGCTGAGAATGGTAAAAATTGTCTGACCCTACCCTAAGAGGCAAGTGATGGTTACAGACCTGAGCACTGGAGGGAGTGTGGTCAGAGAGATAAGAAAATGTCAGAGGTACAGTTTTCTCACAGACTGAAGAAACAGTGATAAGAAGGCACTAAACACACAGATCCTTAAAATACCTTTAAGAATCTGAGTCTTAATCGCCAGGATTATCCAGGCTTTTGATTCTGATAACATCATTTATGAAGGTGCCAATAAGTACTGCTTACAGGAATGAAGTTTGTGATGTTTTCATTCAAAGCCATGAGTTCAGAATGTGGGACATGCTGGAGAGATAATTGCAATTGTATAATCTATTTTTGAAAACTCTATGCATATATGGTTTCTGTTGTGAACTTCAGTCCAACTGGAAGTCCCTCTGTTATTTCCCTGTTACTTGCTTCCTTTCTTTATTGGACTGGCAGGTACAAAATAATACATCTTCAAAAATTCTTGGCTTTAGAAATATCCCATTGTAGCTCTGCCTCTGTTAAGAGGAAAAACTGCCTGGTGGCCAGAAAAGAGAGGCTGCTTTCAGCTGTCATACCATCTCTTACATGATCAGAGAATCTAAGAAAATTATTTGGATTATACCCATCTAGCTCAGCATTGGAGGATGGCAAATGGCATATGACATGGAAAAGCACAGGGCTTTAGAGGCTTCAGCAGAGTGATGTTCAGGGATTCTGCAACTCAGAGTTTCCATCAGTTTATCTCTAGCCATGCTGCCAGTATTAGATCTGAGCTGTTTTAATACTCAGTAGAGCCCTTTTCACCACTGCTATACTGTTTCTTACCTCAGTGACAAACCAGGAGTTTTTGTTTAGAGCCTTGAAGCAGTTATTAGAGATCTCCTTGTGGTAGGACCAGATCTTTATCCAGATAATGTTTTATCGAAACAAAAAAATCTAAAGTAGAAACTTTAATATAGAAAAGATCTCATTTCCCTTTTCTCTTTTGTTGTAGATTTAGTCAGCTCCATACTCCATTACCTATGAATAACATATTAGTTATGCTGAGCAGAAACTCAGGTCATACTGAGTGTAGTTCTATTACTTTTAGTTACACAGGAAGGTTAAGTGTAGTTTGATCATTTTCATTATAGTGGATGATATTTTCAGCTTAGGGATATTTATACAAATTGATTGAAGCTTAGAAAACATATTTGAGCTGGCCTAGTGTGCATGCAAAGCCAGGTGAATTCTAATATCCTTTTGGTTCATCAAAGAACGGTAGTGAGGAGTTTTCTCTAGCTCCTATCACAGGTTTACAAATGCATGATAAAAGGGTGAGCACTGTTGCAGAAGGGATTTCCTGGCCTGAAATACAGGAGAGAAACATTTATGCATTTCCAGTTTTGTTTTGCTTCTTTTTGCTAAGGCATATTTAAATACAGGTCTCTTCCTACCCATAATGTTATGAAGTTGCTGAACCAGAATGGTGAGAAAAGTGCTGAAGCAGAATATAGTAATAGATCTACTTGCCACATGTCATTATAAATACTGCAGCCAGGTTAGGCAGAGCATTTTTAATCTCACAATAAAATTCTCAGTCCATGTCAATGTAAGGTTATAACACAGGTACAACAATATACCCATTTCGTAATCCTTTGTCTACTTGTTTATAACATTTTTTTCATTATTATTATTTTTTCAGTTTCTTTTAAATCCTTCCACTATCTCTGTAAGGTTCTGGGCAGACAGGTTACTCACAGAAAAACATTTTCTTTCATTTATGTGAGTTCTAAGTCTTCCTAGGCTTCAGCAATACATAAATATGTGTAAACAGACCCATGTCAGTGGAGTTTTACTACAGTCCACAACACAAACGCAACTCTCTTCTTCCCTCCCTTTCCTCTACTACTCCACCCCTGAGTTCTATGCTGTCCTTCCATATGTCCTCATCACATTTCATTCAAGTCCCTTCTGCTCTATAGCTAACGTACCTGAAAGAGCATGTCCTTTCTTATTAAAGCCAAGGTTAATCTGAAAATATTTTACCTCTCCCATTACATGATTAGTAATGGGAGTTTCATACAATGGATCTCACTCTACTCCCACTCATAGCTCCATTTCACTCCAATAAAATCCTATCAATTAAAGTGGTGTTTTTATATTGACATTATCAAAAGAAGGGAAATTACCAGGAATCTCTGTAAAGCAAGCTCTCTTTAAGATTGCCATTTTGAGCTTCTCTTTGTGGAGAGCCTCGTTGACTGTGGATGGGCAGATTTCAAGAAAAAAAAAAAAATCAAAGCTTATTTATTTGCTTAAAAATTATGATGATAATAACAATAATAACAATAACTCTGGTAAATTGCTTGTCAGTGAGCTGTGTTTCTGGGGAAAAGCTTCTGGAGCAGAGAGGTGTGAGGCACATGGAGGGTGGGAAGGAAAATGTCAGGGCTGCTGCTCCCCCCCATCCAGTCCTTGCAGAGCTCTCTGGGGCAGGGAATCAGCAGGGGGGAGCAAAGAGTGCCAAAACACTCCTCATAGCACTGTCTGACAAGGGAGCTCAGATGAAAGCTGTGCTATTTTAGTAAAAGGCTTTGGATAAAAATAATACCATAGTACACAACAGTGATCTAATAATTTGTAACAGGTTTATTCACAAGTCCTCATACAATGTCCACTTAGGTAGAAGTCCAGTTGATTTCTCAATCAATCAATCAAAAAGGAAAATATTTTGTCAAATGTTTAAAAATAAGCAGCCGTCTGGCTTCAACAAAAGAACTTTTGCCCCATCCATCTGTTGTTTTTACAGAGTTTTCTATAGCCATTTATGGTGTTTCTTTTCTCTTCTACTCCTATGGTTTGTTTCTCTTACGCAATGAATTGTGAGAGTAAGACAAACTAGGAAAGGAGATAAAGGCACCATGTGATTTTTCTTTATTTGTTCTGTAAAGCATGTAGCTCATTTTATACAATTGTATAAATGGCAGTAAAATAATTAGCTTCAGTGGGAGCTTTATTTGGGTGATTTCTACATAAGGATTGTAGTCTGGGGCTGCCACTGCTTTCAGCAGTTCCAAAATACTGAGATATCTTTTTTCACATTTGTACAATATCTAATGTTTATTTAACATCTCTACAGAGCTGGGGTCTTTGGGCAAAAAAGAAAAGAAAAATGAAAACACCAAGTGAATGCATTTTAGGAAGGTATAGTACTGGATTGTCTCTCTTCAGAGTTTTGCTTGTGATTTCAATATAAAATAAAGTGTGAAAGAACCTATTAACTCTGATATTTCCTTTTTTGGCCCCTAAACAAAGATACCTTAAAGTGACCTTTCATTCTAAGATTGAATTGCAAATATTTTAAAAGATCTTAACCTCTTTACCTCATATTATTCATATATAAAAATCTAATCCCTCTCAGAGGAGAGTGTGGGGAGAGGCAAGGTGACACAAACTACGACAGTTCTGTGTTGTGATGGTACAGAGCAGAATATTTTGCAACAACTACTCCAACCTGGTCACGCAGAAGCCTGTGCCCTGCTTTTGGTGACTGCTACAGCAGAGTAGTTTTCCCTAGCACAGGATCAGCCTTCAGCTGGGTATAAGACTTTACATGAATTTCTTGTTGCTTTTGTAGAGGAACAAACAAGTTAGATAAGAATTTCACCAAGGAGCCAAAATGTGACAAGAGGCCTTTTTATCTTGATCAGCTACGAAATAACAGCAATGTGTAG
>NW_009970726.1:8458965-8479361 GCF_000747805.2 Chaetura pelagica | reverse complement strand
TATCTGAGTCAGAGAAGCACAAAATCTAAGAGGCAGCTGACTCTCCCAGCCTGAGAATTGATTTTTTGTAGAGTCTACTCCTTTATGTAAATACTAAGATTTCCAAGAATAACACTGAATTCTTCTTTTAAATATTTAAACTCTGAAAGAGATTTGGCTTAATCACTAGAAGAAATATTGAGCAACGTATATGTCAACCCCACACATTTTACACCATAGTCCTCCACTCATTCAGTCTAAATCAGCTACTTTTACAGAAATATAAATTATTACGTTGTTGTAATTTACCTGTTTCTGCACAGTAAAGTAAAACTGAGGAATTAGCTGAAGGGACTAATAAAGAGCAATCAGGAGAAACAATTAATTATTTGAAGAGATGAACAATAAGAAATGGAGATGCCATGTGGCATTAATTTGAAATGGTGATGCTTTTCTAATAGCTGTTCTCTTGCAGCTGAACTGTTTTGCTAATATATCTATTTGCTATTTAAGTGGATGATCATATCTTAGAGATTTCCCTCGTAGATCTTCGCTGAGAGACCTTGACAATTTACTTGCCTTGAAATTCAGTATCTACTCTTTGCTTAGTCCTATAAAACTTTTTATGATCTTCCTCCAGCTCTCACAACAAGAGGCACTCAGGACCCAACTACAGAAATTGCTATAAATGCCAGTCAGAAAAGTACTTCCTCTCTTCTGCAAAAAGTGATGCTGAAGTGCCATTATGGGGACCTAGCTTTTACCTAAAGACTGCATGACAGGATAAACTAATTCCCTTGGACAGTTAAGTCAGTATGAAGGGTCTCCATCTTGTGAAAAGGAAGACTTTGAAGTTTTGATAGTGGGTATTTATACGCCTAAAGTACAAGCAGCTTTAAGCACCCAAGCAACAAAGCTTTTGTGACAAAGAATGGAAAGTACTGTGGGGGAAGAGAGGCTGATAGAGGGGTGACCATTTTCTTACCCTCTGAAAGCACACAGACTGGTGAAGACAAAGGAGGGAGCAACAGTTTTCTTGGATGTCCAGTAAATCGGCCCAATGTATAAACTGCCGTAAGTGATACTGAGACAAGCAGTATACTTTGTAGAGGTTGAAAACTGTATCCACCAAAAGCCTCTAGCTAGCTAACACCTTGGAATTAAATCTATGCTTCTGAATAGGTCATCTGAGACTCCTAAATATCTAGGACCTTCAGTATATTGGTGAGAGTTGTGTAAGTGAAAATATAATCTTTTATGCTTTCTTAAAAGTAGAGTATAAGGTGCAAGGGAGCCCATGTACAGAATAGACATTCCCTGTAATTTAGAGAGAATAAATTACTGGATTACTATAAAATAAAACTAGGTTATAAAACATGCAGGAAAATGAAGAACAAGTTGTACTGCCAGCTCCAGCAGAGGTGCATATGCACAACGCTGAGAAAATGAGCTGTCTTTCCCAGCCTCAGTGACAGTAAATAAAGAGCGATGGCTAACAAAAACAATGTGATAAAGACTGGGTTGTGCAAGTTGCTCTTTTGCAGGAAACCCATATTACAGCTTATTCATTAGTCATATGATTGTTAACTGAGTTTTATGTATAGCTCCCTGTTCACCCAACTGGAAGCACAGAATGTACTATATATTTCCGCTGATGCACTGGTAGCAATCAGATCTAAGCTGGCTCTAGTGTAAGCCAGAAAGAAAAATAAAAGCAGCAGTTTTTGGAAGGGGAGGCAAAGGAAAGGAAAGGATCAGTAAGGACACATTCATTTAAAGTGCTGGGAAAGGCTGAGCTTACGTACCACATCAGAGAAGGAAAAAATATATGGGAAGTGGCATTCTACATGTACTAGACAAAATCTATAGCAATTGGCAGTGCTTTACATCAGCGTATTATGTTCCTTGGCTCAGCTGCTGCCACTGATGGTGTTTATTAGAATACTTCCTGTACTACAAAGGACCAAAAGGTTCTGCCAACTTATACAGTTATTGGTGTACTTCATGTCAAGTGTAGAGGTAGAAGGACTGATACAGACAACAGATCAACAATTTTCTCATTTAAACAGAAGAACTCTTAACAGTTTTAATTCAGAAGGAGAACAGCAGCTGGCTAATCAGCCTTGAGTGTTTTCTGTTCTTCTGAGCTTCTGAAGAAGTCACTACAGAAAGGCCTAAAAGGGTGTGAGATCATCCAGCTACTCAGTGTTTGCTCATCAGCCCAAACAAGAGGAGTCAGAGGGCTAAATTATGAATGTCTAGTAACAGTAAATTCTCATTCCCTTTAAGAGATTCCCTGATTTCCCAACTTACTCCTTCAGGTTGGAAAGCTGAAGAGACACTAATGTGGTAAAGTCAGATGGTCGGTCAAGTGACTTCAAAGTAACAGGTTGCCATGCAGCAAAACTCTGGCAAATGTTCTCGTGAGTCCTCCTAGCTAAAGGCATATGTCAGATAAGACATTTTAGTCCACAGTGGAAAGGATAAGTGCGTCTAAGGTGCCATGAACACCTGCTATGGACCCAAAGTTATCTCAAGTGTCAGTACTGGTCCAATACCTGAATGTTGTCACACACGAAAGCAGAAACATTTGCCGTATTCTCCTTGTACCTCATGTCACCTCCAGGATTGTGTAGAAGTCTTATTTCCACATGAAAAGAGATTGTCAAAGGAGCCTCACGAGGTAAAAATATCTGAAATTCAGTGCTAACTGAATGCTTAACAGATGAAGACCCAATGAAATTATCAAGGACTCAGCAAAAATCACAGATATTGAAGGTATAAATTCAAATAGTTGAATAGTACCAAGTCCCAGTTTAATGTCACCTATAATCTCATTTTATTCAGTAAAGCACATAGTTTACCTAAGATTTAAAAGCAATTAATATCTCTTTAAGTTATAACATTACACTATTTTCTTACATTTGCTTTGTCATCATTGATCAAATCAGAGCTAACCCAAATTCATTATACCAAGCAATTCCAATATTTCCTCTTGGAAAAAAAAAACAAAACACCACAACACTGAATCATGACTCAAATTGACTTTTCTTTAGGTGCAGGAATAAAAAACAAACAAATAATGGAATGAAATCCAGCATTTGCCCTGACTGCTGCACAGGACTCAGTTTTATCCTAAATGAACATGACTTCTCCAAAAAGATGAATTCAGAGATTCAGGGTGTGCTTGCTCAGTGGCAGGCTCAGTGAGAAGTCTTGTGATAGTTTACACTGACTTCCTACAGAGCACCCCCTTGAACCAAGGGCTGGCATTGGAGACATGCCATGCTACTAATTAAGCCCTTGGTGCTTCCGCAGTACTTATCGAAAATGTGAATATGCATAAGAAAAAAGTTATGCAAAATGTGAATATTCCTGAAGTAGTATTTTGGCCTTACTGATTTGCATGGTGAGATGGCTCCAGGCAGCATGCAAAGTATTCTAGGTCCTTTTTTTGTCTGGGGACCAGAGAAGTCAGTGCTGAGACACAGACTTTGATGGAGGCTTACACTATCCATCAGAGGTTTTATTGGCCAAAGGAGAGCCAAGGATTAGAGGCTTAATCCTTGAAGCAAATTTTATTTCCTAACTTTGATTCTGCTCACAAAACAAAGTCTCTATAAACCCAGCCGTAGGATTTATTGGATGTATTTTTCCAGCCTGAAAGCAAATCTTTAACTCTTTATCCTGCATTTTATGAGACAATGTGAGTTCATCAGAGTCCTTCAGTACAGGGCTGAGATACAGTTTCTTGTGCATTTGAGCTGCCTTGGCCAAAGAGTCCCAAAGACTCAGGCAGCACCTCAGGAATGGTCGAACTGAGAGTGACAAAGAGCTGGATTGCAAATATAATTAGATTAGAAATAGGAGTATGGCTCCTTGCTATTATTTAAAATCAAACTTATCAAGTATTCTGGCTCAAGCTACAGTGAAGCACTGAAGAACTGCTTCTGAACATTATTGTTGCCAGCTGTCCTGACCATTATGTATTTCGCAACATATAGTTTTGTACACTGGTTTACAAACCAGGAACTATTTGAGGATAAGACGTGGAACTTCCTGCTGCCTTTGAGTTACCCATGTGATGTGTTTGGGAAGGCTGACCAGAGAGGACAACTGAGCAGCGTGAGCAATAGGAAATGCTGAGGTAGTAAATGGCACATTCCTATTGCCAGGACTGCCCAGGAAGCAGATTGACCAAACAGGGACCATTTTGCTGGAAAAACAGAAGAGCAGAGGTAACACTGTAAATAAAGGAACCTGCTTTCTGAAGGCCTGGGATCTGTATACTAACAGAAAATTTAGATACTCAGATAAGGCTATGAAACTGAAGACGAATAATGCCTCAAGCCCCCCAGCTTAGGTGGCAACCTTCTTTAATACATGGAAATGAGTGTTAATATCAGGTAGAGCATGAAAGGCAGTGTCAGAAGAGACAATGAAGTTAAACAAGGCATAGAATAGAGAAAACAAATGTACTATACCAATATGATAAAGGGCACGGGTAGTAGGAGGCCATGCTTTAGTTAATTCACATAGTGATGCATTACAATATTTGGAAGAGTTGCAACAGCACTTCATTCTTTAGGCATGCAAGGAGGTGTCAGTAGGCAAAAATTTAGGTAAATCCTACTTTGTTGGCTGAATCCAATTTAAGATCCAATTTAAGCTTTACACGCTATGACTGCTGGTAACAGGAATGCTCCTGAAATGAAATATTTGATAACAAACAGCATTGTAAGAAAACAGTGTGATCAAGTAATTTCTTAAGGAAAAATAAAAGGAAGGAATAGAACGCAGATAAGTGCAATGTAATTTTTCACACTGGTTTCCACCGAGTCTTCTAAATAGAAGCTTTTAAAAATTGAAGAGGAATATTTTTTAATGGGTGGCTGGAGGGGAGTCAAAATGAAAAAAGGAGAGAAATCCTGTAATCGTCCAGGAGAAAAATCTGCCTGCTTTCCATGGGTACCCACAGGAAATATAAGTACAGCAGGGGAAGATGTGCTTTTGTAGTTACTGAGGTTTTCAGTGGAGCACTGACTGCAAAGGCATGTCCCATACCAGCTAGCACAAACTGTACTGTAAACTGGAAATGACAGGAGAGTACTTTCACCCCGTCTATAGCACATTATGGGAACAACAGCAAAGCCCAGGGTTGCCTTGACCTAAAGAAAAGCCAAATAGTTTGGCAGAACATACTGTTGGTTCTTCCAAATATGGAAGTTTCTTCTGATCTCTGGGTGTATTTCAACAGAACTATTTTTAAACATAATGTTCACGTTTTTCAAGTGCTTTTCTTTGACTGGGAAGCAGAAAATATGGAGAGAGTGGAGTAATTCCCACTGTTTTGTTCCATTTTTTAAACAGTATGTTTCTGGTGTCAGGAATGTCAAATAACACTAGTGTCTGCATACAACTAAGTGAGATAATAACCATATTTCTTAGCTCACTACAGATGCTGAATTTTGAAAAAATGAAGGAAAACAAAAAGCTAGGATTCTTTAGCTCCCCTCCTCCAACTCAATGATAGAGGTTATAATCATCTAGTCTGGCAAAAGCAATTATACATCATTACTGCCCTTCACTGTTCTTCATCTCTCTGGGAACTCACACACAAGTTTCTGCTGAAAGACAATAATTCCAGAACCTGGAGCCCCACAACGGTATTCAAACAGTGTTTTGTCATCTTTCTGTATACACAAGGATCTCAAATGACACTGAAAGTATGAATACGACTTCTGAGTGCACCACACAGTCCTGTGTAATAGAAGTAACTATGACCATGAAAGATGGAACTGGGCATTCTTACTAACTGACACTGGTTAATTATCACCTTGAGCACTGTTCCAGGATTGCCAGCAGTCCAGAGCCAATAACAGAACTCATGCCAAGCATTTCCTAGATAGGAGACTTTAGTTTATTCTGCAAAAAAAAGTCCTGTGTCTAGAAACACATATTCGGAGCCCATTGCTTACAAAGATACCTGACCCAGAAGGGACTTTTTTTTTTTTTTTTTCTTTTTTTTTTTTTTTCTTCACAGCCAGGTGCTGCTAATGGAGAAGACAGACCAGACTTTTCTTAGAATAGCACCTCAAGAGTTGGCATGGGCCAGGGAATATTCCCAAAAGACAACCTGGATGTAGTAACTCTCATTTTAGCAGGTGAAAGAGTTCAGCTCATGGACAGAGGCTATGTCATGCCACTTGGCTTCAGGGTCAACGAATGTTGTCTGGTCACTTGAATTACTAGAAAAGACACAGCTGTTGATGGTTCACAGCTTTTATGGAAGACTTGATTCCAGTTGTCTTGCTGGCCTGTGATGGAGATAAGTTCAAATTTGTTTCTTGTTCTTGACTTGCTTATTTAATGTAACATAAGAACTTAAATAGTCTTTTCTGGGTTATATTAGGGGTTTATTTAGTCAAAAGTTTTTCTCTGACAATGAGAAAAAAAAACAACAGATGAGTTTAAGAACAGGCCAAATATAGCAGAACTTGCCAAGAATTCTTTCTCTAGTTCCAGTGATTTCAAGTTCAGGAGCTGCCCGAGGCAGAAGAACTGTCTTACTATTTGTCACCCTCTGACAGATTTATCTTCTGTCAGCATGAAGGTAGGAAACCTTTGCATAGCCTCAGTGTCTTGCAGCATTTAGGTCTGTGTCTTACCTTTACTTTGTGTGAGAACCAAGTCCTTTTGTTTGTGTTCAGTCTGCCAGCTGCTAGTTTGATTTGATGTTATTGTACTACAACAGTGAATAGTGATTGATCATTCTCTGTTTATCCTCTCCATGTGACTTGTGATTTTATACATCACTTTCCTTTGGCACATCTGAATTGATTTCTTTTCCAGAAGGGGTCATGTGTTTGGTGGTTCTCTTTTCAAATGCCACCACTCCATAGTTCTGTTCACACTTCTATTCCTTCTTTGAGTCTTTTTCGTTTCTTTCTTATATATATATATATTATTTTTTTTTTCCACTACTGATAAAAAAGGTCTTTTTTTCAGAGTGGGAGAGATCTCTTACTGAAATTGCATGGTGCCTTGAGCATGGATGAGTAGGTACTGAAGGAAGAGTTGTAGATCAGAGAAGATTTATGTAGCTATTGAGGCATCTTAGAAAGCAGAAGGTGACAAAAAAGATTTACAGAAACATGTCTTCAGACTAGATGTTTAACTTCTTTTGATAGTCTTACCAGCACAGTGGAACTCTTTACATGTTGCTGATCCTTTGGATAACAGTCCATAGGTCAGTAACTAAAAGCAATCAGTGGTACCATAAGCACACAGAAAACCACACTGTTACATCCCCGGCCCAACCAGTACCCAGACTTGCCACATCTGTAGAAACAGAGGGACTGTAGCAAATATAAATTATGTGAATTTTGATGATTCATAAGGCAAAGCCATTCTGTGAATATGACAGAGATAATAAAAAAATCACAAGGAAAGGAGATTCAGCAACTGGATTAATATACTGTTAGAAATGAGCCTGTGAAATTAATGAAGTCTTAAGAATCTTTGGAAAGAAAGATATATTGCTCTTCCTTGACATGTATTACATTTCATCCACAGAGATGTTTTTCTCAATTTCACTTAATATTTTGCCATTGAGTGAGCTTGAAAATATGTGGTTTTTTCTCTCTCTTTTTTTTTTTTTTTCCAATTTCCCCTAATTTAATTCTATAAAGAAGTTATCACCATGAATCAAATGAGTAAAGTTTTCAACACCTACAAACCTGTTTAAGTACCAGTGTTTTTATTATGGAAAGGTAGAGAAAGAGAAGACAACCATCACAAAGACAAAGATACAGTTGCACACACCTGAGCTACAAGATCAAAGACTCAATTACTGAGAGTTTTTCTGGTCTTTTTAACCTTTGGATAAGTAAGTAGCTACTTTGATGTAGAATCCATCTATTCACAAACAAGCAAGCAAACATATCTGCACATTTTTTAGAAAGTTTTGAATTTTGTGAAAACAATTCACCTGACCTCACCATTTTTTTTAATTATTTTTTTTTTTTTTAATGTTTATGAGGCTGAGAAAGAAAAATGAATGGGATGAATTCTCAGCATATAATCCTTTCCATCTGTAGACTTGTCATACACATTTCTCTGGTTAATGAGCCTGGGATGGCCAGGTGGGATGCTGGTATACAGAACCTGGTGTTCTTGACCAGGTTTGAAATGATCTTAATTTGGATTGGATGTGTTTATTTATCATGTAATGATTTCTGAATGCCATGCACTTTTCAGAATATTGTGTACAAGTGCATGTAGAATGGAGGAAGTTATTCTCAGCAAGGAGCTAGCTCATCAACTATAGCTGCTTTGTGTTTTAAAAAAAATAATTTCTATATAAACTTAACTTCCCCCCCCCCACCCGATTCTACTCTGGAGTAATTTTATGCTTAGAGTGAAAACAGCTGGCAAGACCAGGCATGAGTTGTCTGGTTTATAAAAACATAGGGTAACCTGTGGATTCCTCCCAATCTATTTCCTGTCTTAACTCTGTTTACTGTGTTTGTTATTGGGAATTTGTTTTCATGCTGCTCAGCTGTATGAATTCACCTGGGTCACAGCATTACACACATTTCCTAAATGGGAATGCTACACCTTTCCTCCACTTCTACTCTGTGGTCTCATTCTTTCTGAACCCTGAGAAAATATGCACCAATGTTTTGCTTCTTTCTCTTTCTATAGAAAGGTTGTCCTAAGAATTTTAGTGACTGAAAGTTTACATAGGATATCACCTTTTACTGGGGAAAGGGCAAGGAATATGAGGGAAAAGAGAAGACTTAAATGTGTAGTAGTCTTTCCATTAGTCCTGCAAGGTGCATACAACCCAGATCAGGGGGTGTAGTAGAGGCTCCCTATACATGTTAGAGCTGTATTTGGGCTTGATTGGAGAAAAGGGTCCATTGGACTGAGTACCAAGATAACTGTGTGAACTCTATGGTCTGTGTAATACAGAACGTCATGCTCAGTGACAGAAAAGTCATCACTGGTCTTCAAATCAATAAATTCCAATGGGTGATTTTTTGAATCATAGCAAAATGAATGTTTATGACTAGTTTTCCTGGCTGTTGCTATAACATAATGTCTATGGACCACATGCTTTATTTCAGGCAGAGTTTATGTACCTCCAAGAGAGGTTTATATAACCTCCTTTCAGATCAGACGGGCTGTGAAAGTGCAGATGAATGCAGAGTACACACTGGCGAAAAACTGGAAAGTATTGAAGTTAGTTGGTTTAATGTCAGTATTACTGTCTTTGGCTTATAATATATGAGCATTAGAAAGTGTTTCACTCACAACAAACACTTCTGATAGTATAATAGACTGAAAAAAATGATTTTTTACAGGCCCTTAGTCATGTAAGCTATAACAGCAACTGAATACAATGTCAGGCAAATGGCTTATGCATTATATGAGTGTGTGAAACAAACACTTCTGTTGACATTGTGTAGAAGTCATTACATTTACAATTGACATATTTTGCCATTGCAAACACTGTTATCTTCTCAATGTTAGATTTTTTTCATTCTTGTTTTTTCAGAGGAAGATGTTATATTGTCTTAAGAAGTGCTGCTGTTAATAAGGTTTTAAAACATTTTCTTTTATATAGTCACATTGTTAATCCCTTTCAGATACAAGGTGAACAGAATTATAATTACCGAGGGGCCATTTCCACATTCAGCTGATATACAGCTAGTTACAGCAAAGGATTTTTGTGTGATATAGCATTCCCTTTTTTCTTGACAGTGCATGTACTACACCTGCTGTGGGACTACAATCCCACAGTTTTCCTCTTTTTTCTTTCCCTTATTCTCCCATATAATTTCAATAAATTAAATATTTCAAAAATTTATCTCACTTTTTTTCTTGAAAAATTACAGCCCTCTAATGTACACCAGTGCTACTGTACATAGAATAATACATAGTTCTGAAACATATTTTACTGGATAAACAATGAAGTTTAATTTTCCCTCATTCCTTTTGCCTAAAAGATCTGAACTGTCGTATCTTTTGACCTTTTTTTGACTTTGTTGGTTACCCTGATGTCAGATTATTGAAATTTTGTTTTTCTGTCATGATTCACAGCCCTAATTATGTATAATTCAAGATAAATGTTTATATTTATTCTTTATTGTAGACACATGCTTAAATGCATTTCTGAATTCAGGCTGTTGGCAAGCAGAGAAAAGAATATACAACAAGGCATGTTGAATTTGCTTCCCTGTAACTTTCTGCCATTATAATGTTTTTGAGTTCACCCCCATATTTGGCTCAAAGCTGGGAACACAGCCATGACAGCTAATTGAACAGCCAGATGCTTGGCCATGAGGACCTGATGGCCACAGCCCAGGATGTCATACTGGTGTTCATCAAGCAGTAGAGCACAAGAACTGACCTGAAATCAGAATGGGGGAGGTGGGCCAACACTATGTAAAGGCTCTTCGGACCAGTAAGGCATTACAAACTTTCTTCCAGTACATGTCATAGGCCAGTAAGTAGTGCCAACTGGTTAGCAAGATACGCTTATGGACTTCCCTAGGTAGTGACTGCAACGCAGGATGTGTGATCTATATACTTTCATCCCTTTGGTGAGGGGGTGTTAGACCTAACACAAAGTTCCTCTTTACTAGTTCCACCTGCTCAGAGTTAAGGATGGTCTTATTTGATGACCTCTAAAGTTTTGATGTTATCGTTCTTAAACCAATTTGTGGTTTTTGAGAAAATACCATTCCATAGGTCTAATACGTTCAAAAAATTGCTCATATAATGAAGCTTTTCATTTTATATAGAGACATAAATAGCAGTGTGCATTCATTTCAGGAAACAAACTTCAGTGTTGTGCATAAAACAAAAGCTAACATTTCAGGGTTTGCAATTTGATAGGGAAAATGTCTTCTTGTCCTTTTTATATTTAAAAAGAAAGGACAAAAAAAGGCTTTTTGTCACTCTTGTATCTTCTCCATTCATCCTTAGACTTTGACTCATAGACAAGCATGATAAGGTCCTGAGTCAAGATTAAAATGAAAGCTCTTTTTCAAAGCTAGTAAAGAAAAGCACTTTTTCATTTTTTTGTGTGTATAAATGCCTTTAAAAAATGAATAAAGTCATTTGTCTAGAAAAAAAAAAAGAAGTATTGACATTTTTATGGAGTTGTTTTTGGAAAGGCCTAATGTTTAATATTAAATTCAACATATGGTTGTGGTCAGATTGTGCTCCTACTGTGTAAACTGTATGAATAACAACTTACTGCATTCTCCTGGCCAATATACGGAGAGAAGGTTGATTAATTTAACTAGTATCCCTTAATCTCCTGCATTGGCTTCCATCCCACTTTGCAAGGGTTGATAAATCTTACATCCCCTGAGGACTATTACAATTTCTAATAGTCTTATGCTATTAGGAAGAAGCAAGGCTCAACTGTACCAAAACATCCAGCACATGAAATTGTATAAATAATTTAACTTTTCCAATTTAATTTTTGTACAGCTACTCTTTTCAGACCATGATAAGGGACATTAGTTCAGTCAACTGTAAGTAAAAAAAATAATAAAAAAGATACTGTTCAGGATAATCATATGTTTGTATGCAAAGGCAGGGCCATTCCTGTCTCTATTTTCAGTACTGTATTTGGCTACCAAACCAGGGTCACTCATTTATTTGACCCTGTTATCAAATAAAAATGTATTTTGTATAGAGTGAATATGCTTTTAGGACCACCAGCTACTTTCACCATGATATTGCATGGCTCAGAAGAGGAAATTTATCCACTGATTTCAGCATGAGTTAGGATTCCCTGTCCTGCCACAGATTTTCCATGTGACTGGGGGCGAATCACTCCACGCTGTCCAGTAGGCTCAGATACACAGTCAAGCAACTGAAGTTGTATGAGTTCCTCTCCATCACAGGAGCCATAACAGTTGCTTGTGCTCATACTCATAGCCCACAGCAAATTCAGCTTGACTTAGCTTACAATGAAGGAAATGTAAGATAAATAGCATAGCCTTGTATCTGCTACAGGCTGAGTTAGCACAAGGACAGTCACCATGTCTCAGATAATGCATATTGAATTGTTCAGCTGCGATATCTCAGTCATGTGACTGAGATTTATACCTCATCTATAAACTGTCTTGAAGGAGAGTTGAAAGGATACATATTTTTTAAAAATCAATGAAAAGGATTATAAAATTCTCAAATCTGGGACTATAAGAACCATGCAAGTATTCAAGAGTGACACAGTCCTCATGTACAGGAAAAGACGTTATCAGTAATTTCTGAATAGGGGTATTTCTTTCTTTCAGGACACAGCAAAACCTGGCAAATCAGCCAATTGTTTTTCAATTAAATTATCAATATTTTTCTTCATTAAATATAAAATACTTTGCATAAGATTTAATCCCCTGCAAATGACTAGACCCTATTGTCTTCGTTCTAGCAAAACTTCAGCTCCATTTCATGAGAATTTTGAAGGGCTTGGAACTCGGAGTACATATTTCCACAAAATAATTCTGACTTCAGTAAGAGGTTTGACTGACTTAAGGGTATGAAAACAGGGCTTGATGCATTATGTCTATTTATTAATAATAATGCTTGGAATGCTGTTCTATTATTCATAAACCTTTCTTGATACATAGCAAAACAAGTACTATTCCTTTTGAAGTAAGTAAATAGCATTATAACTGTGGACAGAAAGGGACATACAGATTTCAGGATGAGCATTTGCAGGAGTAAATCTCCAAGTAAGTGACCCTTTTGTGGTTTCTGGTACAGAAGTCCTCCTTGGAGTTGTTTTTGGAGGATCTGGGCCTGCTCTCTGAAAGAAGATCTGGATGCTGTGTGACCATTGGCTGCTAAGGTTTGGGCATGTGTCTTATTATGTCCCCCCTTGTACCCCAAAACTTCAACCAGGGCGTGGGAAAGCAGGAAGAAAGGCTGAGTCTCAGGCCAGTAGCAGTCCCATGAGACCCTGTTGTGACAATGCTGTAGTGGGGTATGGAGGTACAAGGCTGAGAGAACAAGCTTTACAGTGAGGCTTGGTTTGTTTTGGGATAGATCTTATGAGTGATGTTTGGTTAAAGCTATGGCACTTTTCAATCACATGAGAAGCAGCCAGTTGTGGTGAACGTTTTGTGAAAGACATGCTTTTAATGTTCAGCTTTATACAGTTTTATGGTTTTTAAAAGGTGTAAAAAGCCCACTGTGGGAAGAAAGAAATGGACCAAACCCATTGGTGCACATTTGTTGAAGCTCTCTGAACAGCCAGAAATACACTGGGGTGTCACAGAGATTTATACATGAGAATTACTGTAGGAAGGTGAGTTCAGCAGTGTGAAGTGGGAAACTTCAGTCCACGCTGTCAATGTACATTTGTTTTCAGATAGACACAGAGGACTTGGTTCTAACATTTGTACAGCCTGAGGGAGCGGGGACAACTTCTGGTCAGGAATGACAAAATCCAGCTTGCCTACCATTTGATTCCACCTTTCACAGCCATTGTGACCAGCCCCCCAGCCAATTAGAAATCTCTCTGGACATGCTTCCATGTGCATTTATTTCTAACTTTGTTGGGTTTCTCTGAACCCCTGTGATTCCCTAGAGCAGTGTGACAGTGTCCACTGGAGGACTTAAAAATTAAGTCTGACCCAAAGCTTCAAAAAGCCTGTCTTACCAAGACCTCTTAAGGAAATTTTACTTCAAAGTAGTTTTCAGGTTTGTGCTTTCATAGCCAGAAAACAGAACACAACATTCCCAGTGCAAAGCTTGGGATAAAACCTGTATATCAGTCTCTTGTTCCTTTAAAAAATGCAGACACATTTATTTCCTTATTCCTAGTTTCATGTACATTGTATTTCATATGCTTGCTGTAATAGCAGCACAAAAGACTTCATAAATGCACTAGTCAGTGGGGAATGCTATGCCTGCTTTTGATTTTACACATCTTTTCTCTAAGCCAGAAAATCTAAATGTAAAATGTAATATTCAGAGACACTGAGTGGGGCTTTGTGGTGCACTCTGGAGGATGCTGGATTCATAAAACAATGAATGGATTACAGTCATCGATGGAGTTAGTTTTTCCATCTGTGACCATCATACAGTACACTCTTGCTAATGTGCTTCATATTAATAAACCACCCAAGTATAATTCATTGCAGGTTTCAGCTATAAATCAGAAATAGCCTTTGTTTGGTTCAGCTGTCACAACTGAGAGAGCATCAGGGGGTAGGGGCTGTTTGTAAAGAGGTGAAAGGGGCTGCAGCACTGTGACCTCTCCCTGCAGGGTGAAGCATGTCATGCTGAGGCTGTCCACAGGAACACTCAGGGACCTGTCAAAAGCAAAAAGCCACACTGTCACCTGCTGTCGATTTTTTTTTTTTTTTCTTTTTTTTTGTCTTGCCATGTTCTGTGGGGAGGGAGATGCAAAGAAATGTTACAAAAATGGTGCGATGCAAATGCAAGCACGCTTGCCAGCAGCCAAATCCCATGGGTGCTGGTGCTTCTGTTGCACTGCTGGGAACTCTGGGACTGCATCTATCTAACCTGGGCACAAACCAACCCAGAGGTAGACTAGACTGGACTAGAATATTTTCAGTTGGAAGGGACTTACCATGATCATAGAGTCCAACGGCCTGACCAATTCAGAGCTGACCAAAATATCAGTCAGTCCCAGAAACTGCCAGCTATAGGTAACTTTGCTCTAGCACTGACATTTTTGTGGCATTACCCAAATCACTTTAGACCTGCTTCAAGTCCCATTAAAGCTTTGAGGGTTTTTTTTTGTTCCCTCGACTTCAGTGGAAACTCTCGCAGTCAGTATCTCAGCTTCCCTGTCTCTGCCTAAGAAATTGGGGTGAGTATCACTATCTCAGTTAAGTATTCTGAGGATTAATTAGTCAGCATTTGTAGGGCATTTTGAGGATAAAAATGCTGACCATTGGTATTATCACACCTGGTGGGGTGTGTATGTGTTTCTGTGTGTTCGTGTGCAGAGTCAATCCCATACTCACATGGGTAGAACTTGCATATCAGATAAGCTGCTGCCTATGCAAATAAATCCTCAGGCAAATAAAAGAGCTTAAGTAGCCCTCAGGCAGCATGCAGGAAAAGAGAGGCAAAGGCAGAGGCCAGCAGTAACAGGGGGAGATGCTGTGAAGAAGGATGAGAATCAGAAGTCTGTGAGCGAGGGAAATCTGGAAAAGGGAAATCTCTTTTTCTACAAATGTATGAGCTCTTCTGATCATAGGCTGTGTGTGTGAAAATATGGTATTTCAAAATTAATTTTGCATTATGATTTAGCCATGCATTATGTTTTATGGTAACATGACCTCATTGTTTAGAGATTTTTGGTGTACACTATAACAGCTTTTGTATGGCAATAATTGTAACTCTGATGTTAATTTTTAGCATTCCTCATATATTCATTCAGACACTGGAATGTGCATAGCTGAAGACTAACACATTGTAACTGAACAAACAGTGGATTAAATGTGCCTGTTTTGTCTTTTTTACTAAGCTAGGTGGGATCAAAGCTATCTGCTTCTGTGCCATAGTTTAATTATATTTTTATTCTGAATGCCAGCATTTTACAAAATTAAATGAAGCAGCTACAGGAGAAAATACAGCATCATTCAAATAGGCTTTAATCAGGTCTTGGAAGGATAACAGAAAGCAACTGAAGCAGGTTTGTTAATTCAGTTTGTTTCAGCCCATTGTAAAACCAATACACATAGCTGTTATTTCGGAGGTGATCAGCAATGGTCTGTCTAGACCTGCAACTGCAGAGTGGATAGCAGGATAATAGCCTGTTTAGCTGTTCACACAGAGGTAGCAGCCACAGTGCTAGTGACAGACAATTAACATAAGGACAAGGAAGTGACTGCTGTATTGGAATGAATTGTGCATAGGCACAGCAGTAAATGATGGTCCCTATCTATGCAATTAGCTGTGAGCTACATACAAGCAGGGTGAACAATGGCGATGCACATTACAGTTATTGCCTTTGTGTTCTGTAATCTTGAGTAAAGACACATTTCTTAACATTTCCCAGTCACCCATACAATTCTAAATGTTTAGAAGGTATGGACTGGATTTAATTGTGAGAGGATTTCCATATCTGCAATAGGAAAGTGTTAGACCATGCTGCTTTTGAAATGACATTGTGAATATGACTTATAGGAATGTGCTCACTGTAATGATAGCCCTTAAGAATGTGTTGAATCCTCAGGGTAAAAGCTCAGTCACTGACTACAGGCAAAGGCTGAAAGGGAGTAAAGGGGAGAACAAAAAAGCAAAAGCAAAAGAAAAAAAAAAGAAAATATTAATGTGTGGGATTAGGTAGCTTCTGCTTCTCCTCTCTAAAATCTGTAGTGCTAGCAGGAAGTGCTGTAATAATTATTTCTTCTAACATCTGGTACTTCAACCTTCCTTCACACCAGGGGAAGTAGTACAGAAGAGCTGGAAAGCAAGGTGGAGCCTCAGGGGAATTTTTGTCGCTGAGGATAACACTTTCCTGCCATGTTTGGGAAAGAGAAAAGATTAAAATTCAAACTGTTTTCTACATGAACCACCTGTCTTTCTCAGTGGCTATTTAAAAGATACACCACGGGTGTCTGGCTGCAGAGCTTTTTACATGTGGCATTTTCTCCCCACTAGCTTATGTAGCTTCCCTTCTTCCTTCTCCTTCTGTTCCCACCCTCTACAATGCTCCTTCTCACTCCATGGATGATCCTTCTCAATCGTCCTCTCCAGTTCTGCCAGCACTACAGTTTGTAGGGACTTGTGTTGAACCACACCAGAGGCTAGCCTGAGATCAAGTAACCCCGAAAGTAACAAAAAAAAAAAAAGTCCAGAGAAAAGGTAGTTCCTAACATAAATCTGGATCCAAGCAAGGACCAGCTGTTTTCTGAAGTAGTTCCATGGGTACAGAGTCCTAGGCAGCAAGAAGAGTTCAGCAACTGAAGGTGCTGAAGAAAATGTCCTCATAACCACAGCCTAAAAAGAGAAGGAGAAGGGTATGAACCAAAAAGAGAAGAGGATAAGATCCACAAAGAGTAAACAAAATTAAAATTTGGGTGGCTGGCTACAGATACAGAGGTGATGAAAATGGGATATTAAACACCTCTATGGCTCTTTAGTAAGTTTGCCCACGGCTGTGTGATGGTAAGATGAATTACCACCATTGCCTTCTTCCCTTTCAACTGTACTCAGAGATTTATTTCGTTTGGTTTGGTTTGGGATTTTTTTTTGTTTGTTAGTTTTGGTTTTGTTTTTATGTTTTTTTTTGGGAGGGGGGTTTGGTTGGTTGGGGTTTTTTTTTTGTGTTTTTTTTTTGTTTGTTTTTTTCATTTTGCTAGCATTGATCTGTAAGCATTAGAAATTTCATACGATATCTTCGTTTAGCCCCCCATGCATGTGTGTTTTGACACAGACTTTAATCACACGGTCATCTACTATTTTCATCTCTCTGTATGTATAATTATTAAAGAGTTCTTTTTATCTCCTTTATTCAGCATATGTCTCCAGGCCCTACAAATCACAATCTAAACCCTCAGTTGAACACAATGTTATTAAGTTCATCATATGTTTTTAATGCTGTTCTTTCTGTAATTTTGCAGTTCTTCACAAACATCATGAATTTATATTGACAGCAGCCATTGCAATTAGGTGTATTACTACCATCATTTTACAGATGGAGGACTGAAGAAGAGAAAAATTATAGCCAAAGCTGTCAAAACGCTATACTAATTTTTGATGACCAACTTTAGACACCTAGCCTATTATTTCTCAGAGGCAATAGTATTGAATAGTTAATCTGCATTCCAGTCATCTATCCATGTGCTTCAGCCTTCTGAATTTCTGCAAATCACACCCAGAAAGCAGGGAATAAAAAATATTAACAGCTGAGAGCTAATTGTAAATGTGAGTTAGGGAGATGGCCTTACATGCCACTATGGGTTAAGATGAGCTTTGTACTTAACAGCTAAAGGCAGAGGTTTATACTGTGAATGTCTACAGCTGAGTTAGGTCTCTAAGCTCCCAGTGGTGTCAAGACAGCCTGGGGAGCTTCTGGTTCACCCTTCCCAGGGGACAGCTATGTCTGATCAGCTCAGCTATGCTCTAGCAAATTCATTGACAAGGTCTCGGTTGACTCTACTAGGAACATAGACACTTAGCTGATATGCAGACATCTACCTTAATTGGCCAAACCTGCAACCAAGCCTCTCATTGGTGTATTTAGTAATGAAATGCTGTATTTTTTACAGTATTATTCCTTTATCCTGTCTTTGATAGGATCCATTTTCTGCAGCAAATTTAGGCTAGGATACCATAGACCCATTTTCATTCATCCTGTTGTCCTTATTCACATGGCACTGCCTATGATTGCCGAGTTTTTAGTACTTGTTCACATCTAATGGAAATGGATCTCTTACTGCACAAAGAGACATATTTTTTTGACAAGCCCTGCTGTGTCACTATAACTCCATAACTGCATCTCTTTTTTTTTCTTTTTCTTTTTTTCTTATTTATTTATATATATATTTTATAGCTGAATCAAAATTTTAAACAATTAATCCATTGTAATATTGAACAGTGAGAATGCAACTGAAATCCTAGAAAGGATTGTAATTATACTAAAATTAGGTTTCCTATTTTTACTATGTTAGGGTTTGATACCAGCCAAATGCTTAGTTACCTGATCAGTACATTAAATAGGCTTTAATTTATATGACAACTGAACAATCTCTAAATATCATAGATTATAATTGCAACTCTTTTTTACTAGAACAGGCAATAAACTGCTGGCGTGATCTACACAACAGTGTACAGGTCTGAGAATAAAAGAAACGTGTAGTATTCCCAGCTTCATCACTGGTTTTGCAGGTGGAATTATATGGACTAAATGCAGATGTCTGTACTGCAGATATCTGCATCTGGCTTCTGGCTTAGTTGATAGTCAGTGAAGAACTAGTCAATAGAATCCAGGGGCAATTCATCATCTTCTAAATTAGACGTCTGAAATAAGGCAGATGATTGGCACCCTAAAAGGGCATATTTATCTCCAGTGACTATAAATGGAACCCCAGGGGCTAGCTTGGTTTTAATGTCTACATTGTTGATGTCTAAAGTCAGGTGAGATGAATCCCACCCTCTGTATCCCCAGGCCAGTTATTTCATCTCAGTTTGCCTTTTACTGGTCTCTCTGAAAGACAGTGCAAGACCAGAAGCAGTTGAGTAGAATTAATACAGAGCTATACCTTGGCTAATTAGTTTCTCAGTAGGGCCTTTTTAGAGATCACTAGGATATCTCTATGTGGCATGATATTGTGCTTTGTAGAAATACCCTAAGTGCTGTTATAATAAGTCATATGGTAAAGGTCAATGCAATACCAACATCCTCCATGTAACATTGGAGTTCCTGCTATTTTTTGTTTAGCAGAAAATATCTTTTCTTCTTTTATCCTTCTTCTGTTTCCAAGTTATCTCTTTGTCTGGAAGACATGGAAGCAGGAAGCTTCTGAAGCAGAAGCCTTGTGGCAAGCCAGAATGAATAATAAATCTGAATTCTGGGGATGTTGCCAGGGAATGTCGTGCACGATGCTCTGCAGCAGCAGCTCAGGAACTACAGGTGGAATTACGTGATTATATGATGCCAAGCTCTAAGGCAAGCTAAGAAAGCAAAACAGTCAGTGAGGAAGCAGAGGGAAGTTCCAGGTAGCTACAACTTACCCTTTTCTGGAAACCTGGAAAGTCATAATAAGTTTGATGTTAAATATACCCATGTAGCAAGCATGTACAACTGTAACTTGCCATAGAATTTCTACTTTTAACTTAACTAAAGAGAAGTGGTGCATATATTTTAATTGTTCATGTTATTGCATTTGTGGAGATTGCAGTCTTTCCTTCTCTCTTATTTCCTAGTAAGACCTATTCACTCCTGTCTCTGGTACTTCTGTCTAAGCTCTGCTGCAGGTGGGGTACTGTCAGGATCTCAGAGGTTCAGCAGCCTGAGCTCATCACCTTGTTTGGGAATTCAGGGTAGACCTTTTCCTACTTCCTCTCAGAATATCCTCATATGTTCAGGCTTTAGGTTGATTCTTTCTAGATGTCAGTCTCCTGCACCTCTACTCATAGTTTTCATCACTTGCTAAATAGTGCTGTTGCAATCAGTGGGAATATCTTTGGAAGGCATCTCCAAATATGGCTATAAGAGGGATTGTTTTGGAAAGTTGGAAGTAAAATCCTTAGCTTGACCTGAGTGTCAGCTCAGAGATAAATAAAACTAAGACCTACTTTTTTTTTTTTTTTTTTTCACTGTAAAGTGTCAGGATTATCTAGAGATAGCCGGATTAGTGTATTGGCAGAAAGGAACATCTGTATGTTAACGACAAAGACCTCTGTTT
>NW_009970726.1:8416107-8458917 GCF_000747805.2 Chaetura pelagica | reverse complement strand
CTTTTTTTTTTTTTTTTTTCACTGTAAAGTGGTCAGGATTATCTAGAGATAGCCGTATTAGTGTATTGGCAGAAAGGAACATCTGTATGTTAACAGCATAGACATCTGTTTGAGATTTTTTTCACGTCTACCTTCATGAACTGTAAACAATCTAATTTAAGACTTCCTGCAAATTGAAACATAAAAACAAATAAGTATGCAGACTCAAACCCAAGGTAATAAAAAAACTATCCAAGAGCAGTAGAAGCTGACCTTAATCTTGTATGACCTTAATATGTTGTTTTATCACTTTGCAGCAAAGATTTACCATGACATTTGTGGTTGTATGTTTGTGGGATAAAAGCAGCAGTCATTCACTTCTATTTATAGAGAAACAATTTAACATTGCATTTTGTCTTTTCTTTTAGAGGGAGTGGAAGATAAATTCATGGGCCTGTGTTCAGGTAGTATGTTCAAACAAGGAATAGATTGTGGGCCTGCTCACAAAGAAACTGTCAGACACTTCTTCAGAAAAGCACCTGTCCTTGGAACTCTCTGCTTGAGCAAGAAAATAGACATAATTTGTTCTATCCTATTTGAGGTTTGGCATATTTCTCTTATGCAGCCAGCCAGCTCTTGTGGCCAGGATTTGACAGGTATTCCTGCTACCTCACCGCTTTCTCCAGTTGCTTCACAGGACATGGTGATTCCTGCTCTCCTTAGTCAATTGAGAGGGAGAGGCTCAGTCTTTGTGCTTTTCGGCAACAACTAAACTTCATTTGGCTTCACTGTCTTTGCTCCTTTTCTGTCATTAGAAGGCAGGTAGCCCCTATGTATAAGATGGCTGGTTTTAATTTTTCTTCTAAAGGTGCCAGTCTCTTACATTGGACAATTTGGTGACACTTCATTCATTAAAAGGAACCTAAAGGATTGACTTATGCAATAAATTAGAATCTAATTTCTAGATAGTGAAATTCAAGTGAAGCACAGCCCACTCACAGGGCCTTACAAAAGGAGCCTGAGTATAATCTTTAAATATGGGCATAGTTGACAAAATGGTCCACAGTTGTGTGAATACAACCACACACTCATATTTTCTGGAAAAAAAAAGTTGCCACACTTGCACTAATCTTTTTCTTTTTTTTTTTTTTTAAAAAAAAAAACAAACACAACCTTTGACTGGTATCCACAAGAGACACCAGGTAGAAGTAAATGTTTACTTTTAACTCTCTCTTGAGATGAACAAGACTGACAATATGGGGCACTAGAAAAATGTAATATGTCAGTGACCTCAAACTGAAATGATTTAAGAGGCTCAGAAAGAGCTTGTTTTTGTCACAGAAAAGCCTGAAATGAAAAGTAGATGTTTCCAGAATGTCCTGTCAGAAAGCAAAAAGATTTTCCCTGTGCATGAGCCAGGAGCTGGCTCACTCTTGTAACCCCTTTCTTTCTGTTAAGTGGTGATACTTCCATGCTGTTTGTGTTGGAGAGGAAGAGATGCAGGAGGAGGAAGAAGAGAAAACCAGTATATTCTTATGTAAACTCAGCCAGGCAGCAGCATAATACAGCAACTAGCCAAAAATACCAAGGAAGATTCCAGGCTTATGTTCAAAGAGTAATATGACCTTTTTCAGGGTTGAAATTCAGGCCTGACTGAAATAGATATTTTTCCCTTTATTTAAGCTCTGATGTGCAAAAGTACTTAGTTTCTAATTTTATTTTTGCTACTGACTCTAATGATTCTAATAGGTCTTAAGAACTGTAATATCTAGTTTTAATTCTTTTTACACACTTTTCATCCCAAAGTGCTCCAGAAAAGAAATTGCAACCATTACTCCTAGTTTCCAGTGGAATACAGAAGCATATGTAATAGAGATGACAGAGAATTTCTATTAAAAAAAATAGAATTCCAGCTGATTAGACTTCCTTGAATTAAATCTGGCAGTTTGTTGCAAGAGTTACTTCCCAGAACAAAAAAAGGAGGAGGGCACTTTTCAGAGCAGCCAGTGATCCACCTTGTTTGCCAAACTGACTAATTCAGATAATATTGAAATTTATTCAGTAATATCTCAAGAAATTCCAACTTGAGACATCTCTGATATAAACATACTTAATTAAGAAAGCCATCCTCAAGTCTGCTTTGAAAACAGTAGAGCAAAGTGGATATTTATAGGGATCGTGCTTTGTGATAAGTCAGCCTTAGACTCCACTGACTCAACCTCCATTGGCTGTCAAGGCAGCCTAGAGTGAGCAGTTCAGTTGATCAGATATCTCAGTGGAAGTATCTGTATTTAGAAAAGATGAATCCCAGCCTAAGTTTTAAAAAAATCTCATTTGATTTCAGTTTCCTTTGCTGAAGATTTGCTGAAGTGATTAAAATGGGTCTTGAACTTGTGATTATCCCAACTTAATGCCCTTCAGATCAGAATACTGTGATCAATGTATAAATATTTGGGGGTTGCAGCACAACACTGAAAGGCTTTGATTTAACAACTTTGTGAAAAGGGCATGCTTTTCGTATTGCCTAAAGTTTCATAGGATGAGAGCATTTTCTCAAGCATCTGTGTTAGAAAGGTGAACTAACTTCCCCAAGGTTGGCAGCAGAAAAACAGCAGAATTTGTATTTCTTCATATTCTTTGCTACATTTTTTGCTCTAGGATAGACTGTTTCCTCCTCTAATTGGGTACACGATTTAGATATTTTACATTATATCCTGAAGTAACAGCAGTATTTAAGAGTATTAATGAATGCTCTAGGCCAATATCAAGAGTATTTAGAGATATTTACCTTAAGGTTATTGTAAGAGCTAAAAAGTCAGAAGGAACATGACCATCCTAGTGCAATAGTAATAAATTAAGGTTGTTCTTTTTCTCTTCCTACTGAAGTAAAAGGAAATAATCCACCACTGACTCACTGCTAGAGACCTGACTTGAGAGACCACTGACTTGACATCTCTTTGAAGTCAATGGCAAAGTCAATTGTTTCTCTACTACCAGGATTTCAACCAGTCTCAAATCCTATATCCTGTCATACCTGTGGATGCATTTTAATTTGTTGAGCTGTTAACAGTAATCAATGAATATTGAAAGAATGCCAAACACATTTGAAATGCATATTACTAGGCATCGAGTAATTGCTATTTCTAGTCAAATACAGGCATTTGGGAATTTACTGCTGCTTGTTCATTCCCAATCAATGAAGATTAGCCACAAAGAGAAAGAGAACCTGCTTGCAATAACTTTGATAAAATGATAATGACTGAAAACGTTTTGAAGTTCTGCAGCTGCTTTGCCATTTCAGTTGTATTCAGACTAGAAATAATATTAATAATAACAACAATAAATTTACAATCATTAACAGAGTTCAAACAAGTTTCAAAAAGTGGATTTGCTATCAGGATTTTTTTTTTTTTAAAAGGCACATTTACATTCATGTTGTCTTTTGACCAATTTATGGAATTTTGCCTTGGGGTCAAAGTTCTTTAGAAAACAAAATTATTTAATTTCAAAATGGTTTCTGTTTATCAGATATTCCTGAAAGTATTTACCACTCCATATGTACTATCTTGGACAGCTGAGAGTCCTCATGAAGAGCTTCCTCCTCCATGGTAGGCCCGCACACCACAATCTCTGATTGTAAAGTCTACCTTCCTATTACTACCAAGAGTGAATTCAACCTATAAGGATGCATTGAGACTCACAGCACCAGGGTCTCCTTCAGAACAGGGATCAGACCCATCAGCCTACACTATGAGACAGAACTGCAATTAGACAGTGTCATTACTATGAGATTATTCAGGCACATCTGTTGTATGTGGATCCTGAGAGTCAACAACTGTTTGAGCAGCTGGTGTTGGTGTCAGGAATTTGCTTTACAAATCCACAGCCTTCTTTGAGCACTGAGAATTGCTAAGAAAAGGTAGAATCAACCTGACCAAGTGGGGAAAAATATAATTGCCTACTGCTGAGGTGAACTTTAAACTTGAAATGCTGGGGGAAGGAGATGATAACTCACTATGAAATGGGGAAGTGGTAGACTGGCTGATGTGAAAAGAGAGACTGCAAAATCAACAGAACAGGAAAAAGACAGGCCACTGAAGCTGTATACACACATTTAAAGAAGTGCCTGGAGCAGAGCACTATGGGGGGAATGTTCACTCTTTTTCTGGGAAAGCAGCATGCAGCAAAGAACAAACAGAAGGAGTGACAGAGATCTGCATGTAGTTGCAGGACTACAATCCCATCACGATCACAGAGGGATGGATGATGGGACAGAACATACCTTCAGCAAAATTACCTAACTAGAAGTGGCTGATATACCAGATAATTGTGCTGCCATTAATACAGAACTGGACAGGCTGGAGAAATGGGATAATAGGAACCTTATAAAGTTAAGCAAAGTAAATGCTGAAGGCCTTATCCAGGAAAAGAAAAACTCCATGAACCTGGACAAACTGGGGGCCAATTGGCTGGAAACCCCACTAGCATGAAAGACCCTAGAGGCCCTGGTGGAAACCATGTTGAACATCAGCCAGCAATATGCCCTTGCAGCAGAGTGGGACAACAGCATCCTGAGCTGAAGCAGGAAGAACACTGCAAGCAGGTCGAGGAAGGTGGGCCACAAAGATTTGTAAGAGACTAGAGCATTTCTCAAAGAGAGGCTGAGATTGCTGGGACTATTCAGCTTGGGGAAGAGAAAGCTCAGGAGGATTTTATGCATGTGTATTAATACTTGGTGGAAGGGTGAAAAAAATGTGGAGCTAGAATTTTCCCAGTGGTGCCCAGTGACAGGAAAGAGGCAACGGACAGCAAATGAAATACAAGAAATTCCATGTAAACATAAGACAAAAAATTTGCTTTAGCTCTGGGTCAAACAATTCTGCAGCTGGTTTCCCAGAAAGATTGTTGTCTTCATCCTTGGTGATATTAAAAAGCGAGCTGATCCTGAACGACCTGCTTGGACCAAGGTGTTGGACTAGATGATCTCCAGAGGTCCCTGATGGCCTCAAGTATTCTATTTTTCTGTGATTCTTTGTATTATTAAATGTGGTCAAAAAACCCAAAGATTAATTCAAAATACTTAGAAGAATTTGTTGAAGTTAGACCTACACATTCACACCAGAATACCACTGCTGTGCATGTTTGTTTTTATGAATTTAAGTAATGATATTCAGCAGTTAGGGAAAGTAATTCATTTTGGCAGTGATGAAGCCACATTTCTGAACATTTTTAATTGTTAAATTAAATCTATTTCAGGGAAAGTATGGTACATAAATGCCTCTGAAAGGGAAATTCCCAGGTGTTTAAATTTGAATTTGGCTTTTTCACTTCAGGCGTCCAAATCAGATTAAATTGCCATGTAGTTTTGACTAACAGGAGCAAACAGAGCTGATCCAGTAGTATGCAAATGAAGCTGAAGGAATCATAAATAACTTCCCTAATTTTAGGTGTATTCCCTCGATGGTGCTGTGTTTATGGAAATTAAACTGCCATTGAAAGTCAAATTTATTCCTACAGATTTTACTTTAGGTCTATTTTTAGTAATTGATGCATCTTCCTAGAACTCAGTCAACAATTATAAAAAATAAACCTGCATTTAAGTATTTAAGAGATGTTCTGTCTGGATAGTTTTCTTCTAATTTCTAAAGATAGAAATTAAGAAGTGTCTTTGAATATTAAGTCTATTTTCTTAATGCAGTTTTAAATAATTCCAGCATAATTCTTAGTTTAAAAACCAGGAAGGACACATTGACTTCACTGGAATTACAGGTCTAAAATTATGGATTCTATTAAATGTTATTGTTTCTGCTTTATTCTGCCTAGCAGAAACAACATAAATACAGTATTTCTGGGTTACAAATAACTACATTTATTAAGCATGTACAAACATTCAGTTCTGCCTATGTGCCCTGATTATTTTCTAGTGAATTCTAAAGCAAAACACTGTGAATTCCATTAGGGAGCTGGTAAAATGTTTAAAAGCATGCTATTCTAGTTTTGTGTAACATAAATGTCTTCCCAACTATATATTGAGTGAAGAGAGAAGGCAGGCAGAAATGGGATTCCCACCATATTCCATGCATGGAAACTTCACTGCAGAGCCCTGTGTTGAAATATCAAATTTGGATAGTTGAAAAAGATGTGTCATTCACTGATGCTATGATTTATAATTCAAGTCAACCACAAATTATATTTTGGAGAAGTAAAATGCTCCTAACACACAGTTGTAAAAATAGAAACCTCTAGTTAAAGCTAAAGATATGGTGTTTGTGCATAACAAAGCCAGTGGATTTAAATGATGCAGTAAAGGCAATCTGGTGTATCATTTAGAAATTCTGCATATGTAGACAATCTAAAGCTGAAACATGAGGTACCTTTCCTTGTTTGAAATGGTATTAGGGTTATAAGCAGTAATTACTTAATGCTAATTTGTTTACAAGAAGTTTGATTTATTTCAACTTTTATCATTTAATTAATGGAGTGTACATCAATTATATTCTAATTTTCCTACTTAACTTGAAGTAATTACCTCCATTCTCTTGAATTTGGCACTAACTCAAACAGTCCTTGAAAAATATGCCTCCCATACCCTTCAAAATCTCCCTTCCTTGAGGAAATTCCCTTTCTGAAATTTCCTTTTCATTTCCTGTTTTCCAAATAATACAAGACCAGACCCAGCATCTTGACTGCCAGAATGTGGCCTGAGACAGAGACAAGGTTATTTAGCAGCTTGCAAGTTTACAACCACCAATTCTTGTATTAGAACTAATTCTGCTGATTTCAGGGGATTAATCCAAAAGTACAGTATGGTCAGAAACATTGGTTGATTGCCTGGACTTTCTAATCATTTGGTATCCACTCTGTCTACTTTTTGCCTTTTTTAATGTAACATCTGTAAAGTACTACAGAACTATAGAAATGAGCAGGAACTTTTCCAGCTGCCAAAACTTCCACCCTGGTAGACCTGGGGCTTGAGCATCTTTTCCCCCACTGTCTCTCCAGACCAGATGGAATGGGACATGTCCAAAGGGACTACAAAATCTCTCAACTAGCTATTTAGATTGCCTAGAACTAATCACCCAGCATGGTATGAGGCAGTAATTTACTTCCAGATAACCCAAAATTTGTTTCCTAGAAGGAGAATAAAAATTGTTACTGTGCCTTCTAACTCTTGCTGTCCTCTGGTTCTTCTGTGTACCAATCTGAGAAAGTCTACTTATTATGTTTTAAGATTGAAGTGTTCAACTTGAAAGGACAAAACAATTAAAATCACAGCAGAAATGAAGTTTTCAAAAGCAGCTCCTTACATGTTGCTTACTGAGTCTCTGTTGAAGCTATGAAGTAGACTTGGCCCAATTTTTGTATGGGAGCTGTCAGAACTCCACATGTTTGAAAAACAGGTTATGCATATTTAAGAACCTATATTTAGACTACTGTGTTTGAAACCTTGGCTGAGATTTTCATTCCAGCTGTGGCAAAATTCAAATTCACTCAGTCTTTTGATGAATTTTGGCTTGTAGCAATCAATTACAGAGGGAATAGCAGGTTTTCAAATGGCAACAATAATCTGGCAATTCTCTTGCATTATATTGGATTGACTCAACCTGTCTCATGAGAGGATCAGGTCAGTTGAGCATTTGCCTTTCAGAAAAGCTAGATTGTAGTGGAATTTTCTTGTACATCTGGAAAGTCATGATCCTCCTGCCTTTTCCTTTTTTCTTCTAAGACTAATAGTATTTCTTCTTTGTTCATGAGATTTTGTGACTCTGGTAATGTTTCCAAGATTTTGTTTTCCCATCTACTAAAAGCAGGCATGAGATAAATTTATGAGAGTTTGTTTCATTGCACCAACATCTGTTTTGGAGGAAGGCGCTTGTGTAGTCCTAGGCTTCTCTCATTGCATCACAAGAGGGATCTGGCTTCTACTTCTGCATCCCTGGCAAAGGTCTATGAACATGTGCTGCAAATTGATCAGCTAGTGGGCAAAGTCTTTCTGTTTATTTTATATATTTTTCAGCTCATTGGTGGGTGGTACTGTGTCATGAAGCCATCATAATATTTGGACATTCAAGAGGAGAAAGCAAGGCAGGGCTGTGAGTCCCTTACACACAAGGGTGTGCTAGGCTGGCAGTCCTGCTGCTGCCTATGCCATAGAGCTGCCCCCTTCCCTGCAGCTGCTTGACCCCTCACAGAAGAGGGGAAGATGAAGAGGTTCCTGTCATCCCCCTCTCACCACCTCATTCTCTCACAATTTTGGATCCCCACTTCCCCAAATTTTTATTTATTATTTTTTTTTCCATATTTGAAATCCCAGTTCTTTGGCTTTCTTGTTAAAAGAGGACTGCCATGAACTAGATCTAAGATCTGAGCAAGATCTAAATCCTGCTTTCATGGAAAGGGCTTTGTGTGTGCATTTTTCAACCTATAAAGCCAATTGATCCAGAAGTCTAAGAAGCTTCTGACAAAATGTAGCTACCTCCCTTGTCTTTGTTACATGAACCTATTTTGTTCCTAGTCTCTTGTTGTGTACTCTACAACTATCTTTGCACAAAATCGAGTCATTCAAGAAATAATTATATTGGCTCATTACATTCCCAGCTTTTTATTCCTTAATTCTGCTGCTAATAAATACCAAAATTTATATCCTTCCAGCCAAACACTTCATGCCTTCAGGCGCTGGTGTAGTTTATATTCACATCGACTCTAAATTGTAGTAAGTAGACTGCATAGTGCCTGTTAGGTGAAGTCTAATGAGCAGTGTTATTTTTAGAAGCAGAACTATATCCTTTGATTTCTATTGTATTTTTTTTATTGCTGGAATAATTTTTGTTTGTCTTGTGCTTTGCAGCTGCATATCAAGCTGAATGCATTGGGGATTTGTTGTTCTCTGCTACAAAGCCTAATATTCCTTCCTGGTCAGTATGTGACTGCACCTGGATCATCTATTGCATTTCTAATGTCTGTAACAGATATTTCCTGTTTTGGGATTCATTCCATTGTTCTCTGCTTTGAAATTAATTTGCCTTCTTTAGGCAAGACATTTAAATGATTGAAGCCTTAGACACTCATTCCTGCAGAGTGACCCATTACTTGCTTTTCCTTTACTGTATGTAACGTACAGACATGGAGTTTTTCAGGACCCTCATATTGTTATATGATATCCCATTTTTAAACAAAATCTGTATCACTGCCACCATGATACTTTTTAACACATGAGGTTAAAATGATGCAAAGCCTTGGTGAATTCAGTTAAATTATTTTACAATTATTTCTTCTTGATTTAATTTAATTAATTAACTACACATAAGTGTGATTACAAGTGCTTTGGAGTAATTGCTGTCTCTTCCTAAGTGTTTGTACAGAAGCTAAAACAAAGAAGACAGTCTTATGAATAGTAATAAATTTTAGGAAGAAGGTTCAGTTGTGTATTGTAATGAAATTTGTATGATAAAGTGTTTATCTTTTCCCTTGACTATGAAGTGCGTAAATACATTTAGAAAGACAGACAACATATACTGTTATATAGAGCACAGTGATTTAAAATCCCAAACTGAAAAACTTAGTTTCTTTGTTCCCACAGCAAACAAGACAGATTTTAAAATTCAGTGTTGCTGAATATTTTCTATCTCACTGAATGTTAACTTAGTAAATAAGAATTCATCTAGCATTACAGTCTTGCAGTGAAGTGCTGAAATACAGTTCAGACTATCACTTTCTAGCTCCTGTTAAAAGAGAAGGAAAAGGTAAAATGTGTTAGAATAGTTGTAAGGACAGAAAGTGCTTAGTTGATTAAAAAGTCAGAATTAGGAAGGATATAGCTATTTATAGATGTGCCAAGTTGAAATCACAAAGGGATTTGAAGTTTCTCTGGGTATAATCACACAGCTGAATTCTGACAGAGGTAGGTGAGATATTATGAAGACACAAAGAATTATAAATGGTCAGGCTAAAATATTACATTTTTCTAAAAACTGAATTCTCTCTAGTGCAGAGGTAAAAATGCTGTTAAGGGCCAGGATCTGATTCATCCTTTTTTCCTTGCTTTCCCCTCGCCGCCCTCCCCCCCACCCCCCCTCCTTCTCCAGCTGTCAGGGACTAAAGTGGGATTTACTTCTGTGAGAAAATATAAAAGTACCAAGATCTAGGAATCTTTTAAATGTTCCATCCAGGCGACTTTGTCACACTTTACTTAATTTGTGAAATTTGACACAGCAGGGAAAAATTAAAGAATGGAGTTGCCTTTGCTCAGCCTAAACCAACCTAATGAAACACTCTGGCTGGTAAGTGCTTCCATTTTTTTAATAGCTGTACTAGTTCATTACAATTAAGTAAAATACACAGATAAATTATTGCACCAAAGATTTTTAGGGTAGTGTTGTAACCTGTTCATAGACCATTTAGACATAAAAAAAAATATTCCAAAATTAACATCTGTACACATACAATTACCAATGAGCTTTTTAATTTCCTTTGATGTGCAGAGAAAGAAAATCTTCAGAGGTGAGGCAAGAAAACTATGAATGAAATTTGTTCCAACTCCAGATAAATAGTTCAAAAAGGTAAACAGAACTAATGAGCGATGAACATTTTTCATGTGGCAATTGATAGAACCAGTATTGTTGATGGCATAACACACCAAGTATATATCTAGTCATGAGCTTTATGCTAAGCAATGTGTTTTGTGCTCAGCAATATGCTTAGATTTGCCTGCCCTGAGGAGCAGAACACATAAGTTGTTTTATTAGGTCACTTTAGTCACATGTAAATGCATCACACTTAAGGTTTTCAAACTTCTCTAGGCCCAACTCAAAGAATGCTTCTGTGTCAAAGGCTGGGTGGCCCATATTTCAAATCTTACTTACAGCACCTCTCTGATAGACAATTTGAAAAAAAATAAAACAAGCTCAGAGTACAGTATCCATATAGTTATGTCCCAGAGTAATTTATCTTTAAAATGAAGATAAAAAATAGAGGAGAACAGAGGTCAGTGAACTCCCAGGAAGGTTACAGGCCTTTGCAATTTTGCAGTGCAACCGACTGGTGACTCTCACTGTATGTATTTTCATTCCTGTCTATCCCATCTGCTCTGCAGGGCTGCAATCTCTGCCAGACCCTTGCATGAAAAGTATGAAAGATGGAGCATGGACAAACCAGGAAACAGAAAGGAATGGATTTGTCTGCACAGATTATCCCCTCTCACCATGCACATGATTGTCTTAAGTAAACATTAATAGATTCCTTTTCTCCTCCAGTCCTCTGTAAGACTCTCACTGTCACCCAGTATGCAAGGTACTACCTATTTAGTCATGTATTAGAGAGAAAGGGCCTTTTTATCACATCCTATGATGGATTTATCACATAAAATACCATCTGGGGAGGGCGTGTTTGCTAAATCAGATGCTGATAGCAGCTAAAGCTAACTCCTGAACACAGGAATTGCAAGCACAAGTCTGCAGAAGAGTAAGATGGGGTGAAAACAGAGACTCTCAGATGTAACATAAGAAATTGAACATGTTGATATTTCTCTTTGTGTTTGTCTAATGGCTGGTCTATTTCTTTAGGTCTAATGTTGTAGTTATTTTGTTAGTAAATGCATGTTTCAGATAAAAGGGAAGCATGAAGCCATTGGCATGTGAAGTCCAATCACATCCTGGTACACCAAGAGCAGAACATGAATGTAAATGACTTAGTCTTGAAACGGTTACAACAGGAATCACATGCTCTGGCTCACAGCAGATACAAATGTTTCAGACAATATTTAGTTAGTGCAGACCATCAGTTCTCAAAGACCACAATTTTCAGAACAACACTGAACCAGCTGAAGCATCGGTAAGGAATTTTTTTTAAGTACACCTTGAATATACAGCTCCTGTGACACAACTAACAGCACTGACAGTGTTTACAGGCACTGCACTGTAAACAAGTTCCGACACTGTAAAGCGTGAAATGTATGTGTCAAGTTTATTATGCTTCCCTTGCCTCGAGCTGATTAGTGCAAATTAATATTTCACACTAATCAGCATGAGCAGTTAGCACACGATTTGGATTTACGGAATTCAGCTGATTACATTAAAAATGTATTTAGGCTATTTTTGCATTGTGCAAAAACTGCTTCCAGTAAGGTAGTTTTTTTATATTAGTTCTGCAGTGCTAATATCAGCCTTCAAAGAACAATATACTGTTGACACAGTAGTGGCTTTATGGATGTAGTACTTATTGAATAAAAAATTAACTTAATGCTTAACATTTTTAATAGGCAAGGACTAGCCAAATTTTAAACAATTACGAGCATACTTTAAATATACTTTAAAAACATGTAAGCAAGTACTAGGTAGTCTGAAATATGGTACTGAAACTACCTAAGAAACTGACTTCTAAGGTAAAATAGTTTTTCTGGATATTATTAATATAAAACAGTATTTTCATTTAACTGCACCAAACAACACTTAGATCATTTTCCTGCTGTGAAGAAGAAACATGAATGACCACTTGCCACACTGAAGACTAAATGCAAAACCCACTCTTTACATGAGCTTTACCCAAAACAACACACATACTATCACAGATCCTTTAAAAAACCAAATCAAAAAAACCATCAATTTTTGGGACCATATAACCCAGTATCATTTCCGGGAAATTTCCAAAGGAAGTTCTTGCTGACTTCTGTGGAAGCTGGCTCAGGTGCAGCATTTTCAGAACTTAATTTAGCTCATAGATCCTGCAGTTGTCTGGAAAATCTTTGCAACATTGATTTCGAACACCAATTGGATGGCACGGGGACTGTTTGATCAATTTTTTAGATACTGTATTGGATTTCCAACAGGAAGACATTTGAGTACTTTTCATTAATTAAAAACACATACACATGCATATTCAAACACAAACATTATTCCAAAATAGGAATTTACTTTTGCAAATTAAGCTCAATATTTATTTGGACCAGTCTCCCATCATTGTTACAGCAAAATATGTCTGTATAGCTAGTGGATATATTGTCTTCTGCAGAAGGTCTGAGCAGCGGTGACTCCATGTTTTACCTGGTGACAGACACCAAAGTTTAATTCCTTCACTGACATCTATCTGAACTTCTTGAGACCATTGGAGTAACTCTGGATTCATAGTGGCATAATGTCCCAGCTTTAGCCAATAACTGGGTGACAGATGCTCTCTGTCCTCCCCCAACTAGCCTCCCAGGGGAAGATAAGAAAGAGAATAAAGTAGAGAGACTTTAGAAGAAGTTTAATGAAATAACAAACATCAATAGTAAGAATGATGATGATGAATTACAGACAAATATATGCAAATATGTAAATACAGAACTCATGCTCCTCAGTTGTTAATTATTTCCCAATGAGAAAAATCCCAAACTGGACTTGGTAACAGATAGGGGTGTCTGTGACCAGGATACTGGTGACAGTCTGCAATAGCCTTGGAGCAGCTGCAGCAGCCCTACTCAGAGAGGCAGCAGAGGCTGACCTGTCTCAATGAACAATGTTCTTCTCCCACAAGAAAACAGGATGCAGAAACATGAACAACGTACAAAGGAATGACAACAATCAAGCAAACCCCAACTAATGCAGCACATCAGCCATAGAGAGCAGGAAAATACCTTCTTAGGAACTATTTTTTACTGAGCACCATGGGAAGGAGTGCTGTGATTTGTCCACTTGGGTCACTTGACCCATCCTCTTCACCCTGTAGGCACAAGTGCTCCCCAACCCTTCCTGCTCCCGCTGTAACTCCACATCAAGAGGTTGCTGGTGGGGGCCTAAAAGGTTGCAGATTAGTACAGGTACAGGAAGATTTTATTCTGGTTCTCTCAAACCAAGGCACACAATCAAGAACAGAGGCTCAGTGTCAGTTAATGTGGTGACACACATTTATCCCCCAGTGTTTAGAGCATGAATTCTGAGTTTTGTGGTGTTTCTGAGATATCTTCAGGAAATAAAGACCTTTGAGGTTTGTCTAAGGACATTATCTCCAAAAGCCATAAAAATGTACTATGTAGGGATGTTCTTAAGTCCAGCTGTGAAATCTTTCCTCTTTGATTTGGCATTTGGTTATGAGAGCCAATTCTTAATATCTTCTTGCTGAAGTGCAAAAACCTCAAGGCAATAAGTGGAAGATTTCTATAAAAAAACTCTCTTTCTTCAGACAAATAAAAGATGTCTGTATTGGGCTAGTTGGCTGCCAATCCAGAATCCTGCAATGTCCTTCCCCTAATATGGATAGCTATTGTATTTTGTGAAATGGCCCTGAGCCATCTGCATCTCAGTATGAGGTCTGCTTTGTACCATAAAAATCAAATAAATATATTTAATTAACTAATAGTTATGCATAATGCACATTCTACCATTATCATTTAAATGAGATCTCTTCGATTTTCTTATTTGCTGATCCAAATCCACCATTGCTGTTGCATCTGATTTGCTTAGTAATACATATATAAAATTATGTAATTAGGCTTGTCAGCACAAAAAACGTGTAATGGTCTTACACATACTATAGTTGCAGTCCATTTGTCAACAAATGACAACTTTAATAAGAGAAGTGCTCACATCATATGGAATGTCCACACACTCCTTTAATAGACACTGATTGAAAAATTTACTGCCACCACAAGATGTTTTAGGACTTTAGCATGAGGAGGAGAAAAGTTCAACTGTAACTGAAAACATATGTCTAGAGGAAAGAACCCAACTCTCTGCACTGTCTCATCTTATTGCTGATTTAAATTTAGTCAAGTATGTATAGTGAAGTATGTTAAACCTGAAAACCTGACCTTGTACATGGTCAGGAAACTCAATTAGAACTGCTTGAATGAAGCTGTGATAGGGACCCGAATCTCCTCTGAATCCAAGCCAAACTAATATTATTTGCACTTTTTTGGACTGCTGACATTTATGCAGCTTTCATGCTCTTTTGAAACAGTTCTGTGCTTGATGTGAGCATGCCAGCGAGAAAGAGGCAAGGTGTTTTCCTGTCATGGGTTCCTCTCCGTGTTTGGCAAAGTATGGGCGGCTGTGGAGAGTTTTGAGTCCCCTTTTGGCTGAAGTTTCCTATTTCATATCTTGACATGCTGACCCAGATAGTCACAAGCTAAACTGTGGTTAAAATAGCAGGCTTGCAGGGTATCACTCTGTGCAGTAAGGTTTCCTATTTAGAAAAACAAGACTTCAAGCTTTCAGCAAAGACAAGAAGAGTTAGATACCCAACTTGGCTTAGATTTTCCAGCAATGCAACACCCACCTCCCTTAGGTGCTTTGAAAATTCTGACATAACTTATTAATCTCTAATTTGTTTATTGAATTCTTTTTTAAAGCATGGTAAGAATAATTTATAGAAGAATATGAACAATAAGATTCATATGTTTCTAAATAGAAAGAAAAAGAGAGCAGCAAACTAAAGCTTTAATGAGAAGACAACGAATAATTAGTTAGTCTTCAGTAAACAGCAGTGCAGCTGATGACCAATAAATGGAATAATAGACTAAAATTGTATGTACAAACAGAAGTGTCCATCATATTTAACCTTAGCATAATTAGAGTAAAATAGGTTAAATTATATTGATTAATAATATTTTTTTAAAATTTATTTTGTTTTTTTTATAAATGAGATAAAAGAATCTCAAACTCAATATCATTCCTTATCTTTCCCTCAGTTGTGTTGGTAGGTCATCTCAAATCTTGCAGTCCTTGGGATACCCTTCATACAACTATTTGAAAAATTTCTATTTTTCAATACATAAGAACATGTCTTTTGCACACTGTGAAAGCTGCACTGTGCTGTAAAACTCATTCTATATTTATCCATCCCCATGTAATTGAGTAAGTAAAAAGAAAATGTTGTGAAGCCTTCAGGGTCTTTTCACTTTTGCAGATGATGGCAGACCCAGCTGGTTTCTTCAGGAAGGGGCACAGGAATCTTAAAAAAAGTCACTCTAGTTGTGGTCATGCTATGGATGTTTATCAGTACGGTGGCCCAGAATCAATACAGTCATTCCCAGAAATTAAAGCCTACTCTGCATCCTGTGTTCATCCATTTGTACAGGATCTTGAAAGGTCAGGCTGACTAATGTATATCACATGTATAACAAACAGGTATATGCAGTTCCCTTCCAAGTACATTTGCTGCACATGGAAGTTGTGCTCCTTTCCAAAAAGGATGTCATGTTTGTGCCTGGTCTTCTTGGCATCATGTGAAACAGTTTAAAAGCAGATGTACTTAATGGAGGTGTATTCATTTCTGCAAGCAAAATCTGAGTAGGTAAATATGTGGTAAGTATTGACAGGAAGAGAAACAGATCCCTAGACAGACATGCCAAAAAACACTGGCTCATCCCAACTGTCCATTTCTCATAGCAACCAAGTCACAAACCACCTATAGGAAATACCCAAGCAGTACCGAACCTGTGAGTTATGATTTATTCAGCACTGAAAATTAGAAGCCTTGGAGAAATCTCTAAATTGACTCAGTATGCTGGGACATCCAAAATCACTAAACATAAAAAAATAATGACCAAGTTGAATCATTTAAGAAAAAGCTAATACAATTGGGAAAATCGATCAGATCAGGAGTATTTTATTGAGAGAGAAAAAAAGTCAAATTATTAGTAAGCTTAAGTATCATTTTCAGTCATTGGAATTAACTCTGTCCCAAGAAAGTTAGAGAAATGTGAGTATAAATAATGTATGATGATCACCTGTATGGTATTTGAAGACATATCTGTAGTAAAGTACCATATTCGGAAAGCAACTAATCTGAGTTAATTTGCACTTAAAAAGTATATTTTAGTTCTCCTATTTATAGGGAACACATGGAAAGTGATAAAAACCTTTCTCAGCTGTGTTCTGAAATGACAGAAGTGTTTGTAAACTATGTTGGAAATTTTACATCTTGACTTTTGAACTCCTGGTATAATAGTTTGGTAGTTAGTGAGTGTGGCCAAAACATCAGCAGCTGCAACTTCAGAAAAACTGTGAAATACAAGATTAACTGGAAGAAGCAGATGATGTTGTATAAAGGAAATATGTATATTTCATTTATATACGAATTATCTCATTGTTTTTAGTGCTAATTCCATCAGCTTAATTCAGCTACCTATAGGTTAATCCACAGGTAGCAGTCACAGAGGAAAGCTATTCACTACACCTATTTTTCATGTGTCTTTTTTAGTCATATAAATAATTATCTTGAAACATCTGTCTCTTTCTCTCCTATCACTTCAAAATCCATTCCTAGAAGTAGTTTGAATGACTGGATATTTCTCCTCCTTTCTCTCATTTTTTCTATTTTCTCAATTTATTATATACAAAGAATGTTTTATTTAGAAATGTGGAAAAGGATGAGGTGAGGATCAAAATGTATTTAAAATGAATTTATACATTGATTGGGTAGTTTTGTGCAGTGAGCAGAAAGCATAGCCTCATAGCAGCAGAAAGAAACTAATATTTAATATATTTCAGGAAGTAAAAGTAAAAAGAAAATGAAAGAGATGTGAAGATATCTGCTCTTTCAAAATAGCTTTAGTGTGTTGTTATTAGATACATATTGTTCTGGCTGTATTATTTGATGCCCTGAGAACTGCTCCCACTCTTTTTAATCACTACATTGCTCAGCATCTCTGACTCTGTCCATTGAAAGTCTAACTGCAAACCTTCTGTAATTATCTGAAGGAGTAAAGGCACAGATCCTGATTGGTGTGAGACATTTGGTATTTAATTCTGAAAACACCTGAAACCTCTGTTGGAATCTGAAAACTGTTGGACTAATATATCCCTGAAAAATACGTAGCTCAAGCACACTGAAAAGAACTAATGTCTTCTGATTTTTTAATGAGAATAACCTCAGTCTAGAGAATAAAGATTTTTATATGAAAATATAAATAATTTTTGTGTTTTTTTTCCCCAAATAAATGTGATTTATTTGTTTTGTTTTTTATTCATATAAAATAAAACTGTTGTACACACAATGAAGTCTATTCTACAATGTAAATATCCTTTTCACATAAGAAAAGTTTCAGATTCTGATTCTATTAGGTGCAGATGTTTCTCATGCTGTGGAGGGGATTTTTCTGAACAAATGTCTGCTTCCACAGTGGAAACATCTATGTTCAAGCTAGTCACATCTGCTTCCTCCTTTGTTACTGAGAAAAAACAGGTATATTTATGCCATGATAAAAATTAGATGTCCGTATTAAGTCAGATGATTCATGCCCTAAAATGCTTTCCCCTCACCAACTCTGTTAAGAGAGATCCCAATAAAACTGTTGAAATATTGATGCCTAAGGTTAGCTTAGATGAATCACATCCTGAATGAAGAATTTTGATTTTGTCATGTCAAGCACCTTGTGCTCTATTTCCTGCTCTTTTACTTTCCCTAAACTACTTGCTTCTCTTTTGAACCAATTCTTAAGAGGACTGGGGGTGCAATGATTTAATCCACAATCATCCTGTTTTTAAATCTTATTCCATTAAGAAACAAGGTGGTACAACAAGACAGAGGTGAGTGAAGTAATGAGCTACTCATGACAGCTGCAACAGTCTGTCAATAAACATTGCATACATTTTAACACAATGAATACTAAGATAAGCGTGAATAAAGCCTATCACAATTTTAGGTACTTTATTCCAGTTCAGCAATTCATTCCACCCTGAGACAGGAGTTGGCCTGTGGAGGTGTCTGTGTCTCTTTCCAAAGGGTGCAAGCTGAGCTAAGACTTCGGATCTCAACAGTTTAGGAGTGGTGAGCTGAGCCTTTTGGCCTATTACCTTAGTCCAGTAGAGGTGAAGATAGCATCCTACATCTTAGTGAAAATTCTCCAGTGTAAGAATTATTTATCTGCATAGAAAATACTGTTCAATCATTGAAAAGATTATGAAAGCTGTCATAATAAATCAACGTGTTTTGTTGTTTGTTTTTTTTTTTAAAAGGCAAACTCTATTCATACAGTAATGTTTTTTTCTCTAACATTTTTGCAAGTGTGTAAATGAACCAGTACCAATATCTACAGAATTAATTGAGAAATTTTCCAGGCAAGTGGGATTTGCAGGGGCAAAGTATGTAACTCACACATCATTCTTTTTTTTATGCACTCAATTACCTTTTACAACCTGGCCCTAAGCTCATCAGATGAAACTTCTGCTGAAGTGAAAAGTTGTACTTATTTTCTGTGGGTGCAGGATGTGATCCAGGTGGGTAATGAACTTATGATTTACAGACATGATCTGTAGAGCTCTATAGAAATATGCATGAAGAAAAACCAACATGTGTGAGAATATTCCTTTATTCCAGCATGTCTAAAGGAACACATATGCTGCCTTATTCATTCTTAGCAGCAAGGTCATTTCTCAAAGGCATGGAACAAAAAAAAAATAAATAAAAAAATTGATCTGCAAACAGTTCTTATAGCAGTTACTGAATGTCTAGCCTTGAAAATCACTTCTAAAAGCAGAGGATGTATTGTGTTATTGTATATTGTATTTTCATCTTTCACTACCAGAGTCAATATTTCCACTACCATCAGTCAAAGAACTGCACTGAGTCCAGCTGTCTACATTCATTGCATAAAAGATATTCAGGTGTTACTAGGAGATCTATTATCTGTGTTTGAGCCTTTGTATAGGAAAAAAAACCCTTCTCAGTTAATTAGGAATTTTGATACTAAAGGGTTTAGCAATTTAAATATGTTTCAAATGTATTTTAGGACAGATTCAGCCATCCACCAAGAAACTGCAAAACTGAGCTGAATGCACTGGCTGCCCATCTAGTAACCGTAGCCAGAACTGGATGAAGATTTGCTTGGCTGTCAAGCTAGAGTAAAGGGATAGACAGGAATTAAACTGCAGTGGATATTGGCAGGGTGTGAAGCTTAAATGTGATGCAGAAAGTAAGTCAAATTGAGTGTAAAGGAGAATTTAGCAAAAGATTTACATAAAAATGTGGGGATAGAAGCTGAATGAAAGGAAGTAGATCCTTCCTGAGTGTCAGAGGAACAAACAGATAAACTGAAGTAGAAATAACCACTGTATCTCTGTGTTTGTGTGTGTGTGTGTATACACAGGTGTGTGAGGGGGGTTTCACCCTCATAGGGAAAAAGTGTCTGAAATTAACTGGGAAATGTTCCATAACCACAATGACAAATGCTTTCATTTTCTATTTAGAGGCAGCAAGAATCAAGATCTAAAGAGGGAAAAAGGTGTGATATAAGGTTTCAGATTTTACTTTATGCTTCCTGTGTTCCCTGTAGCAATAGATTCTGCCTTGTAATCTATCTGAACCACATGTTTCTTTTGTTGGTCCTTTCTCCTCAAAAAGTAGTAAAATACTGCAGGATTTTACAGTAGGAGCAATTACAGATTGCAGACTCAGGGGATGAAACAAGATGAGTTGTTACTTATCTGAGCTTCATTATTCTGCAAAAAACTGCAGCTCTTTAAAGGAGAGAAGACTGTTTGAACAATTCTGACTATTACATATTTGGGGGTTTATCTAAAAATTGTTTATGTGGGGCATAAAAAAAAAAAAGTCCATGAAGGGGAAAAAATGAAACAAAACATTGCTATTCTTTCAACATTTCTAACATCAGGCACACTAGCAAGAAAAAGAAGGCTTCATCAGCAAATTGGCAGGGTTTGTGAGCACTGGCCCTGACCCTAGTTGCAGGACCTGATGCAGCCATGTGGAGAATGTGTGCTGTTCCAAGGGAACTATGGGTGACACTTCTGCTATCCCTTGTGACTTTAGCACAAAGACTCCTGGAATTTTAGATTTTGCTTATTGACCTAGCAACTGCAACAAGGGAGACATATCAAAATCTGCCATTTTCATTTTGTGCCTTAATGGCACTTGAAAAAAACCTGGAAGGAGTGGAACAGCAAGGAAGAATCTGAATGCAATGAAGTCCAAAACTGATTATGTATAAATCTTTTAATTTTTATGCCAATCTTCTGATACTAGGGTTCTCATTTTTTGATGTGTTGAATTATCAAGGAGGATTATTCCTCTCTGTTTAACTATAATAACTGGAGAATATTAAAATGTTATTACAGCTCAGTTTCCACCAATACATTTGATTGAAAGTAAGAGGTGGGGCACTGAAGCCGGAATTAATCTCACTTGGAAGCGGGGTACACTCTTGCTTGCTCTGTGATTAGCAACATTCTCTCTTTCATAATGTGAAAATCACAGCAAAAACTGGAGGAAAAAGATGAGTTCACATCATCTCATAGCTACAAGTTTGAAAGCTATGGGAGTTGCCATCAGGCAGAGCTGACCCTCCTTCCCATGGGGACCGCCCCAGCTCATGTGCTTGTTGCTGGAACCCTTGCCTCCCTTCCTGCAAACAAGTTCAAGTCTATTACACCAAATTTGGGTTAAACCCAAAGACCTGTTGTACCACGTGTGTTAAGCATGGCCCTGTTCTACCCCATGTCCATGTTGGGGGAGTCTTAAGTTGTGCATGATACTGCCATGAAGTCTGCTCCATGAGTCCCCTGCTACCAGACATGCAGTCTCTCATCTCATGTGCTCTGAACCAGCCCAATTGTCCCCAGACTTCACTAGAAACGGATGAACCTGAAGAGCAAGTTTCACTGCTAATTGTATTTCTAGATGTGGAGCTGCAGTTTTAGCAAACATGAATTTTAAAAGAGGTGTCATATTCACTTCAAAAACTAGTGGGATATAGAGACTGACTTGTAAAGGTATTTGGACATATAAAGACATGAGAGAAGCACCTAGCTGAGATCTAGAATTCATCACATATCTAAATCCTGTGGAAAGCAAAGTGAAATAGGTACTCAGGCATTTCTAAAATATTTACCTACGTCATCGGGACTCTGTAATCTTTTTTATTTTCTATAGCACCTTTGAGGAATGAATAAATACTTGTTTCTCTGCCCTTCCTCTCCCAAATTTCATCTAAATCAACAAAGAATCATTACTTAATTGTAGGCTATTATTTGTGTTGTACTGTTGACTAGTGACCCATTGTACAAAATACAATAGATGATCTGTCCTTAGATGAAAAAACAAAAAATGAAGGGGAAGTTTTTTTGGTTTGGTTTTGTTTTGTTGTGTTTTTTTTTTTTGTTGTTTGCTTGTTGTTGTTTTTTAATGTAGCATAAAGAGCTCTGCGAGGTGAGGCACTGGCCAGAGGAGTATTTGACTCTGTAAAGTTGAAGACAGTAATTTTTTGTCTGGTGGGTTGAGTGACTGCAACATATATCACTGTGTGCTTGAGCATATTTCTGGGTTACAGCAGATGGCAGAAGATAAAATGTAAATATGTTTAAATCATTGGGAGTTTCTCCCCCTCCAATCACTATCTTATTATATTTCTAGTCTTTCAAAAACAGTTTACCTTTTATCAGTCCTGTTAACTACCAACCTATACCACATCACCATGCAAATATGAGAAGACAGCTGTTTGAGTCACAAAAGATAAATATCTCCTGAAACAGCTATTGTTTTGAGTTCCTGGGTCTACTAAATAGATATTTTCAATGCAAATAAATGATGTAACCCAAAGTGTGTCCAACAATACACTGGCAAAGTAACTTGTATGGTTTTCACAGGAGAACAGTCAATCTGTGCAAACAAACTGCCATCTGCAAACAGCAACATAAATGGGAAATGTACATCTGATGTGCCTGTTCAACAGATCTGAACCTTAAGGGTGCTGTGTGTCCTTATCTTCTTTTGATAGTCTTTCAGGAGGACGTTTTCAAAGCATCTGATTTCACAATGAGATTAAGAGTTTAGGATGTTTTCCAAATGGGACGGTTTTTTAAGGTCATGTAGGTGTTTTGGTGGAATATAACCCCTAGTCTCCCTTTAAAAAAAAATAATAAAAAAAATCTGCTAATTGTTCACTGCCAAATTCAGAGCATTAAACAAATCCACTTTTTGAGTTAAAAATAGCACTGCTCTTTTACTGAACAGAACGTTTTGTAAAAGAAAAATCTTAAAAAAAACCCTATTACTTTAAGCTTCCAAGACATAAAAAACACTTGTAAAAATTATTTTGGTTTACAGGGAGCTTGCATTACACAAAATGGATAAAAAATGGATTAGAAATTAAACATTTATGACCCAAGAAACTGCTGAGCAGACTTTGCTCTGAAACACATCTGTAATAATAAAACACAGACTTCCAAAACCTGAATTTGCCAGTTGTGTTTGCTTAATTACTGTACATGCTAACTTTTTAGTCTCTGATACAGTAATGGTGCAGTTGTAGAAAATATTATTCCCTTGGGAATTTTCATATATAATTTCTAGAGGGTAACATTCCCCTCTTGACTAGCACACACAACTGCCAGTACCACTAATGGAAGTTATGTTCTCCACTGAAAGGAAGAGTGCACCCTGGAGTATGTAACTAAATCAACAAACCCCCCTATATTACAATAAAGCTAAAGGTAGGACATAATCTACCAGAGCAAAATATTCTGAGGTAAAAGAGTAAGCACAATTTCAGCCTTACCATATGTATTAATGATGATATTCTCTTCTGTCAGGGGACTCAGACTACTCTTTATACATCTAAGTTATAGAGCTAAAGCACAATGGAATGAAGTAATAGTGTTACTGAGTGTATTAAAGCTGTTTCAGTTTTACCTTTATCTTTACTTACTGATGTGGAGTGTGTCAGATTCACAACACAATTACATTTACTGCAACTTTCATCCTGTTTCTAATCTACATTTTGCTCTATCAAATTGATTTTACATCCATGATCAGGCCATTATGAAAGTGATGGAATAACAAAGTGAAAGTGAGAATTAGGCTGTCTTAGCAACATGTTTTGCCTTCAGATATATTGAACCTGTGTAACTGAAAGCTTAACTGGAACGATTTGGTCTTTTTTCTGTATTCTTTTAAGAGGAATTACAAATTCAAATTAGGATGTTGTCCCTTACCTAATATTAATTTCAGGTATTCTTTTTCAAAACCACAATTATTTTTTTACTCTATAACATAAATCCTGGTTTAATCAATTGCTCCTAAATTAATTGCCTTTTAATCTCTTATTTGTATTAACAACTCTTATTGAGTCATTACCTTCTTGCTTCTGAGTTACACAGTTTAATGCATATAGATGTTTTGCATGGAAAACATACATGGGTCATTATGCTATGTATACACATGCAAAAACAAATGTTCCATATCTTTATGTGTGAGCTATAAATTTGAGTTTAAGATAGATGTCTAATTAGGTACTCATTCTAGTAGCTATGTTTTTAAGCAATGTTTGTAGCAGCAGGCAATTGAAAGAGAACATGTAAATAGAAACAGGATTTTTAAAACTCCTGAGGGAACAAACACATTTCTGGGTTATTTGGTATACACTTTCTAAGTGACTTTTGGCAGAGCAATATATCCCACTAAAGTACTGAATGAGGCACAAATGGAAAGTTATAAAATGCATCTATATGAACAACACTTTTGCATTAAACCATATTTAATAAGATTACACAGATCACCATTTTTATGTTATTTAGTATGGATTTCCTAATTGCAAAACAACTTATTTATTATAAAGACTATGATTAGATTATACAAAACAAATCAATATGCTTTTAAATAGTGGCTTAGCTGCTGCCTCACCCTGCTCTATGCTAACACCAGAGGTCAATGAGTTTAAGATCTCAGGGTTCTGCAACCATGTTCTCTAACAATGAAACTCAAGGGTTTTCTTCCATATCCAGAGGAAGCCAGTACCAAGGAAAGGAAAGGAAAGGGAAAGGGAAAGGGAAAGGGAAAAGGAAAGGGAAAGGGAAAGGGAAAGCGAAAAGGGAAAAGGGAAAAAAGGAAAAGGAAAGGAGAATAGATTCTTCAGAAATGCATGAGCTGCTGTGTACTTTAAAAGTAAAAATTATTAACTTTTATGTCCCATCCAATAACTGTGGACATGCAACTATATTTCAAGAAAGTGCTAGCTTGTAGTACTGCACATTGGATAATATTTCATATTAAATAGTATTGCAGCCTTCTAGCCTTTTTCTAAAGATGTCATTATATGATTGGATACCACTGAGTTACCTAATCAATGAAATAAAAATTACTAACATGGAACAATTAATGGTGACTAATCAGTCATGTTAAATTAGGAAAAGAATAATGGTCTTGGTTAACTCTGTGTGCTCAGGCAGTTGCTGAACTAAAATATCTAATTTACCAATCAACAGAAATATTATGGACAGGTACTTTTCTAAATATAACTAATGGCGACCATTTTCTAATTTAATATTTTTCCTACCTAACTAATTAATATTATTGTGATATTGAGGAATTCCAGACAATGGAAAATGGTGACAGAAAAAAACAAAACAAAACATGGGAATGTACATTTTTAATAGTGAACAATGTACACATGAATATTTTTGCAGAAAATACACTTTTTAAATACATGAAACTGAGGTTGATAATAGGATGTCACATGGACCTCTGGGATTACTAGAGTGCAGAGGTCCCCCAGAAAGAGATATGGTGGCTACTTGGTCATTTTGTGATAAAGCTCTTTCCTTTAGACTTGCGGAAGATGTTTAATTTGCTTATTAATAGATTGGAGTTAATCTGTGCCACCAAGATGTGCACTGCTCAGTCAAATAACTACAAATGCTTCTGTTTGTATTTTCCCTCCCTGTAACCTGGAATAGACAGATGATTCTTTTATAAAAATAAACAAATAAATAATGAGATTAAAACTGTGTCCAAACCACAGCCATAAAGACATTGCTGGTGTTTGCAGAGAGATGTTTTGAAGAAACAAACAGAGCAGGAGGATGTGTTCAGAGGTTACCCAGAGTCTCAAAAGTTTTTTCTCCTGCTCTTATCTTCCAGAACCAAGTATCTTCTGTCCCTGATTCATATAAATTAGGGGATTATAGCACCTCATTGTAATGTAAAAAAAGTTGCAGAGTGTGATGGAATCCATCTTCTTTAGCTATTTTACTCCTCTTGTATGTCCTGAGGAGTTATAGGAGTCTAAAAAATGGTCACAAACAATTACGATTAAAATATTTTTTGAGATGCTAAAAGCCTTGCTGGTTTGAGTGTTTTGCTGTTTCCTTGCTCTTTGGCTAGTGTTCAGTTCTTTGCCTGTGGAGCTCTGCTATGCAAAATTATGTACCTTCTTCTACTTAGTTCTCATTTTCATCTCTGATTCTACTATTTTCTTTGAAACTGCTTCACACAAGCATTTCTCAATCTCATGTATATTTTCCTCTGGATTCAGGAAATTAATTATCAAAAATTCATTTTCAAATCTTAGAAATTCCAAACTCATTGCTGCTCACATTTTTAGATAAGAAATGAGTGCTTCTCACAAAATAATCAACAGACATTTTGACCAATCCTAAATAATATCTTTTAGCTTTGCATAAACAAGATAATATTAAAAACATTCAAAATCTGACTTGGAACAAAATTCAAAATTCTTTTTAAGGTCATCCAATGACTCACTGGTTGTGTGTATCATTTCAAAAGGATAAAGTTTTCTGTGTCATAAAGACTGGTGAAATGTCTTCATTAAAAAAGACTTTGTTTTAAAGTAGTCTTCCACTATAGTAGGAAGGTTATCTTTTTACAGAAATGTCTACATTTTAAATAAAATTCCTAAATTGAAAGTTTTAAAGTTTTCTGCTTAATCCTGTTCAAAAGTACCTCTGTCTCACACATTTTACCTTCTCATGTAAAAGAAAGGTCTATTAGAATTTAAAATGTGAAAAAGGTCACCTTAGTTTTTAGTATTCCTTCTTTCCTTTTTTAACAAGAGGGGAAAAGGTTAGAAAGCACAGATTTTCCTTTTCTTTATTCTATATTCTCACTGCCATATTTTTTTTCTCCCCTTCCTCCAATCTCTATCTGCTTTCCTCCTGGTCTGAAGAGGTGTAGGATAAAACAAAAAACAAAACAAAACCCAAAACTATGTAAAGCTACGATTTTCTGAGATTTTTATTTTATAAATTAGGAAAGAAAATATTGTAAAACACTTTAAAAATATCTATTTTCTTCTAAAATGCATTGGGAAGTATAGTTGGTTTTGACAGTTATACCTAATTCCCAGTTTAACTGAAATTAGGCTGGCTCCACCTTCCTTTCACCCTCTCACTAGATATTAATACATATGAATATCTCCCTGAGCTTTCTCCAAGCTGAACAGTCCCAGATGCCTCAGCCTCCTCTGGTATAAAAGATACTCTAAATCCTTTAAACATCTTCATGGCCCTTCACTGGACTCACTCGTCTAGTCTTGGTCTGTCTAGGAATGGGGAACCCAGCAAGGGACCAAGAACTCCAGAGCAGACCAAGTTGCTCTCTCATGCAACAAGCCACTTGCCTCTTCACTTTCCCAGCTTGTCCTCCCTAAAGAAGCTGTATCCCTTCAGTGTTCAGTTGTGTGAGCTGCCTCATCACATCTTTCTGATCCCAGTGGCACTGTAGTTTTGCAACTACATACAGATCTTTAATTCTTTCTGTTTGTTCCATGCTGCATTGTACAGGCACTCCAGAGAGTCTTCCAGGAACACTGCTTTCCCAGAAAATGTGTGAGAACTGCCCCCATTATGTTGTGCTTTTGGCATGTCTTTACTTGTGTGCATGCACTTGGGGTGATCCATCTTCTGGTCTTCAAGGACAGCAAGTGGAAAAATCTCTGGCCAGCCTCTCCTCAGTTAACACTGCATGTGCTGTTAAGAACAGTTAATGAAAATCAGTGGTCCTCTCTTCCTCCCAGAGCACAGATGACTGCTATTTTTCTTCTGATGTAAACACAGCTATTTAATTTATATGATATACCATCCTGGCTAGAGGACATCAACTACTGTGTTATTGCATCCTCTCTTCAGCTTGATGCTTAATTTAGGATACATACATGCACACACAAGTGTGCATGTGTTTATGGAAGAGAATAAACAACCATAAAGCCACAATGTCATTTCTCCCTCAGGCTGAACACCAAATTATCTCCCCTATAACTGGACCCATTCCAACTCAGGAACACACCAGGCTTTTTATCTTCATTTCCAGACCACAGGCTGCTGTGCTAATAATGGAATTCAGCAATCAGTATGGCATTTACTCAGTCAGTCTATGTATTCATCTGCTTATAATCTCTGAAATCAGAAGTTTTTTTTTCCTAGATGTGGTGCTCCTGACAAAAAGTTTTGAGTTAGGATCAGACAGGCTGCTCTAAATTTCAGGTACTTGGGAAACAGAGCAAAGGGTCAGTGTTACCAGGCAAGATCCTAGGGTCACCTAAAAGCCTCTCCTGATGCAGGTCAACGTGACAGGCAGCTCAAAGAACAGCCTGATATTATTTTCTATATAATATAATCGTAAAGGCCTTTAAAATACTACAGCTAGAGGTAGCATCCCTGGAACAGTCTGCTGGAGAGCTGTTGCCTTAAATTGATCATCAGGCAAACAGAGATCATTACACACAAATGAGGTAGTAACTTGAGCAGGAAAGAGATATGTGTATTTCTTCACTTACATATTAACCTTACAAATTACAATTTAACTTATATGTTAACCTATTATTATATAAGGACTCATAAGTTCCAGTTCAGAGAAACTCTCCAGCCAGGAACACTAAAACTGCTTTTGAATAGCCTCACCATAACTACTAGAAATGAGAACTACTTGGCCTTAAAGAATGAAAGTGAATACCCTGTATGAAGTTTCAAAGACAGTGCACACACATATTTCTTTCTTCATTGGTTGTGTCTGCATTAGTGTTCATGCTTGGATCAAGACTGAGATTTTGAAGTAAACCTTCCTGTTATTCCCTAAGATGCTTTGGTTCATCTTGTTGAGCTCTCAGAATTCACAAACTGGATGCTCAAATGAAACTGAAGTTTTTCTATATTAAAAAGAAGTGCAAACAAGAATGGACACACAGAGCAAACCTGCTGGTGCTGAGGTCCTGATGCTCAGTCTCTGTAAGTGTCAGGAGCTTTTACTGTGTGCCTTCTCTGGTTCACAGGCTGGGTAGTCATGAGCAGGTACTAGCAAATATAATATTTAAAAATGGTTTAGAGTGATTTATCCTATTTTTTTCAGTAGGTATTCCTGAAGGAATTCCACTGGGAGTTTTTCTGAAAAGTATTTATTTGATCACAAATTTAATATTTTCCCTAATTTTTTCCCTGCATAAAATCATGTCTTATTTGTCAGGTAACATGACTACTTGCAAATGTGGTTATGATCTCCCTGCAACAACATTTTACTAAAATGCATCTTGTGCTAGGGAAAATGGTAAGATTCACTCTCCCAGCAAAACCAACCTCCAGTTATGCTTTTGGCTAAGGAACTGATAATTTCAAATTTAACTGCTAGTCGATGATTTGCCAAATATGTTGAAAACTACTGCTTTCCAAGGTGCCAGTGGATGCTCATAGCTTAGTGAACAAAAGAAAAGACTCAGAAAAAAAGGAATTACATTCATTGTCAAGAAGTAAAAAGCTAAACACCAAACTCACAAGTACTCTGTGCTGGTGCTTCAGTGTTTTGCTACCAGTTGCTGCCTGAGGTCACCACCTTTACTAACTGCAGAAAATTAGTGGCTCAGACTGTGTTTAATGAGACAGCAGTACTTAGGCAGTATCAACATGGCTCAAACTCAACAAAAAATTCTGTAGCTCTTGATTTGAACCTGGATCCACTGGGAATATTGAGCCAGCAGCCAAGGCCACAGCCCTGACACTCTGTGGCTGGTAGGAAGAGTTAGATGCTAACTTTAAACTGTGTGTCTTGGTCATGCTGAATTAATTGGTGCAAAAGACAGACAAGCAAAACCATTGTTACCTCATTTGTCATAGATGAGCACTGGTGTTTGCAAATAGCACTGTGCACCAACTCCACCTTCTGCAGGTGAGTAACACAGGCAGTAAGTCAAAGGGCTGAAAAGTATTTGCATGCATTTGATATTTCTACCTTGAGAGGGTACCAAGGAGATTTGTCAGAATTTTAGTGGAGAGAATGGAGATGGGGCATGTGACTTGTTAGCACTTGGGCTTTTACTGGCAGTCTAGAGAGGTTTGACACATGCAAGGTTTGGTCATGCAATCGTAGCAGTGATCAAAAATCCACACTGTGTTTGTGTTCCTCTGCTTAAAACATATGCTTGGAAGAGCTGACAAATCCCCAAAGCCACAATTCCTTTCACCTTCAAATCTGGTGTCTGTTGCAACAGCACATGCAGCTCTCTGCAACCCCCTGCCTGATCCTTGGACCGTACTCTGCCTTTTCCCTCTTTATGTCAGTAGAAAAATCCCAACCTTCCTTGGATCCCAGTTCCTCATCCCAGAGGTAATAAAATTCAGTTTTGTGTGAACAGGCACAATTCCACAAAAATTACGCACCACAGCTTAGTTTCTGTTGCTTCCCCAAGTTCCATTTAGTCATTGTCTACATCTTGTCTTTGCTTTCTCAACAATCACAGTTCATATTGCAAAAGACCAGTTATTTGCCTTTCAAAGTCTTAAAAAAAACACTATTGTCCTTACTTTGAAGTTGTAGCTTCAGAATGTGTTTGTCGTTTTGTTGTTGTTTTTTCTTTTTAATTTATTTTTTATTATGGTCTATAGTCATGTTTCTGGCAGAACATGGTCGTTCTTCTTCCATAAAACTACTACCAAATGACCCCAAAACCTTGCTGTTTCTTCAGTCCTATTAACAAAAATACTCCAGTTCTGCCAGGTCCTGCCAACCTTCATGCACAAGCAAATCCACAGAATTCTGAGTTGTTTTGCTCATGTGCAATGACAAAATTTCACCCAGTAATTCTATTGACAACATTTAGATTGTTCCATAAAGTCATAAAATATATTAGTAAGTGCAGTTTCAAACAAATGGTGAAACACTATTACTTGAAGGCAATTGAAGGTGATGTTCTACTAGAATGTATTGAATTAATAAAGGCTTTGGAAAGAGCTAAAAAATTGCCAGGGTAATGCATTCAAATGCACTTCATTACATCAGCTGAGAAGTATTTCTGCCTTGTAAGCTGAACAGTAGAAACATGAACTATTCTGTCTCCTGAAACAAAGCCATTTTCTCTTACCACCATTCACAACTGTCCGTGAAAACACGTGGTTCAAGAAGACACTTGGCACCATGTCATTCCCTACAGAGCACAAGGAAGCTGTGGTGCTGTGTGGCTGCTTGCTAGCAGAGCCCCCAGACCACTGACACATGGCAAATTTCTACCTCTGGTGGAACTAAATCCCACTGAGTCGTAAATATTGACTCAGCAGTGTGGCTGCTGCTTTCATTATTTATTTTTTTTCCACTGAACAATATTATAGGAGATTATTAGGTTTAGCAGCTGATTTTTGCTTGTAGGATGGATCAATGATCACTGATAACAGAATCACTTTATTATATGCTTATTTTAGTCAACAAACCGTGGTAGCATGGCAACCAAGATTATTCAGCTGTGCTGTAAATAGGTTTTCCTTCCCCATACAAATACAGTGGTATTTTCCTTCCTTTTCAACTCCATGGGTTACAGTTATTAGTCTTAAAAGTTAACATATTTTTCAACACTGGGAAGTGACAGGAAGTAAAGTGATGTTTCCATTTAAAAAGTTCCTCTCTTCTTTGTACTATTCTTAGCAGTTAGCTGACATGCAGTTTTACTCTGAAGTCCCATCTAAGACAGCAGATATGTTATGGTACTTCTGGTTACATGGACTTCATAAAAGAAACTGGCCTTCTCTTCACCTTGCTGGATTGCTCTGATACTAGACAAACATTTTTGAACAATATTAACATTGTCTCTCTTGTCCCAATTAATAAGTTAGTTTGTTGTAGTGGTTTTGTGTCTACTTTTAGTAGTAGACTTGGTTGGAGCATCTTTAAATAGTAACATGTCAGATTAATAATAAAACAAATTCTACCTAAGACAATATATAATGTATAAAAGCTTTTCCTTTGGAATGTAGACGTTTCTTGAGGACACAGAAGGTGTTTTCATGTGGCCTGTCAAATGTACCCAAGCATCAACTGAACAGTTAATAATCATAAATGATCAGATTTTAATTTTCTGGAGAAAAAGTACATGAAAGTAAAAAAAAATGAGTACTGTGTGCAGGTTTGGGTGTCACAGTACAAAAAGGATATATAAAGCTACTGGAGCGTGTCCAGAGGAGGTTGGTGAAGAGTTTGGAGGGGAAGCAGTATGAGGACTGGCTGAAGGAACTTGGTCTGTTCAGCCTGGAGAAGAGGATACTGAGGGAAGACCTCATCACAACTACTGCTTCCTCATTAGGGAAGGAGGAGGAGTAGGTGCTGACCTCTTCTTTCGGGTGACCAACAATGGGACCCATGGAAATGGTAGCAAGATGTACAGAGAGAGGTTTAGCTTGGGTATTAGGAAGAGATTCTTCACCCAGAGGGTGATGGAGCACTGGAATAGGCTTCCCAGGGAAGAAGTAATGGCACCGAGCCTGACAATATTTGAGAAACATTTGGACAAGGCCCTTAGGGACATGGTTTGAACTTCGGGTTTGTCCCGTTGTGGGGCAGGAGTTAGACTTAGTGATCCAGGCTGTGTGAGGAGGCAGTTGAGCCACCATCCCTGGAGACATCTAAGATGATGGATGTGGTACCAGGGGACAGGGTTTAGTGGTGGATGCTGCAGAGTTAGGGTAGTGGTTGGACTCAATGATCCTGAAGGTCTTTTCCAACCAGAATGATACTGTAATACTGTAAAAAGTGAAAAATAGATCTTTTAATTATAAGCCAAAGAAACAGATTTTTAAATTATGTATCCAGACTTTGCTTTTTGATGCAGAACATTTTTTTACAGTCAATATTTCTAAACATCGTTTAGCAGAGAAAAATATGAGAAAAAAAATTCACTCATAGTTGAAAAGGATACTTCAACCTTACTCCTCAAATTATAGACCAGGAAATAATTGCAACATTTCTCTGATGACTAATTTCCAGTAGGTTAAAGTGTCCATGAAAATGTCATTGACAATTCAAAAATACTACAAGAAAAAAAAATACATTGAGTAAATTATTGGCTATTTATTACTTATTTTCTCAGCCTTGGTTATTCCAGTTAAACGATGTAACCGTTAGATGTAATAACTATTCAAGCATGAAAAGAAGTTATTCATTACAACTCCATACAGAAAAATTAAATGTGAGGATATAGCAAATGATAACAAGATATCTTTTAAAACAGTATATACTACAATGAAAACTACAGTCCCTGCCTAAAGACTTTCTAACAATAAAACCACCAAATTTTAGACAGTGAAGGCACAGTATAAGTAAATGGATCAAGTAATATGCAGAGGCAGACAGCCTATATACAGTTCTAAATTAATTTCTATTTGTTTCTGGTCAGGCAATTAAGCCACTAAGCTGTTGTGGCTTTACCGATACCTGCCTCAGTTTCCCCATTTCTCAGAAAAATGGCTTAATGTCTTGTGTGATAGCACCCAAAGAGACAAGTGAACTTCTGTGTTGTGCTTCACCTCTGTAGAAGTGACACTCTGAACTGCTTCCACCCCACTTAAACCCTCTAGAGTTGTACACATAGACTGAGCTGCATGGAGACTTTCAATATTAGGAGAGGATGTTTCGTTTTTACAGTTAGTGCTTTCTGGGTCCTGTATTTTATATGCAGCTTTCTGCCTGAGCAGCTCTGCTGGATTTGCTCTCATATGGCAAGAGCAGGCTCCATCCTGCCGTGTGCTACAAATAAATACAAAATAAAGGTCTGAAACGTGGCAGGGTAATATTCTGGGTAGCTGCTGGCAGGATGTTTCACTGTTGTTTACCTGGTAGTGCCACAGCCCACCAATCACACAGAGATGGGGGGTTTTGAAGGCTAGGACTTTTCCAGCACAGCTATTGCTTCCAACCAGACCTCAAAGGAAAATATTCCATACAGTGGAAAACAATTATATTTTCAAGCAAGTAAATATAAATAGAATGCGGAAAATACATGAGGAATTTGGGTTTCAATTTGAAAAGGGACAGTAGCACATGCTTGCTGCAGCAGCACTGTCTGCAATTTTATCATGCTTACAGAATGAGTCAAATCTTGTCTTAATTTACTACCAGCTTGTCCCTGTGGACTAATCAGGTATGAGTGTGTATTTCTGGAATCTGAATCTTTCTCAGATGTGCTAGGTAGGAGAGGAAGAATTAATTTTGTTTCTTGAGTCTGAAAAGAACCCAAATTTGACACTTCCAGTCAGTGTCAGAATGCAATTTTATCTCCTGAGCCCATATCCTTCAGAGGAAATGTTGGAGGGTTGTGCTGGCAAAGGGAATTACTAACGTGCTTCTCTGCTCTGTTATCTCCTCTCTTCCCTTATTTTCCATATTCAGTTTGTGGAATATTTGTGTTTGTTTTGTGTGCAGCCTTCTTTGGCACTGTCCCAGCTGATGTCCCTCCTATCTCTGCTATGCCATACGCTAAGAGGAATCTGCAAAAGAAGAATATAGAAGCTCTCAAACCAGTGGCTTCTAGGATGAGTGGACAACTCAGCTGTGGAGAAACTTCAGGTGATGTCTGGTATTCAACAATATATTACTACTCAAAGTAGTCTGCCATGAGATCAGATCAGATTGCTCAGGACCTTGAAAACACTCAAGGTTGGAAAATGAGCAGCCTCTCTGGGCAAACATTCTTTTTCTTGATTTCTGTAATTTTTATTGGGACTTCTCACCAGAAGTGTGAAATCCAAACTGTACCTGGCCAGGTATTCTGAGTAATTATCTCCTGTAGGCTCAGACATCAACCAGGCTGGAAGATACCTTATTTTGCTAGGCCTCAGGCAATGTCTTGATTTTGCTTTCAAAATAAAAGCTCAATTATTCCTTCTTTGATGCTATGAGCAAGTAATCCAGAAGATACTTGACAACTTTCTCCATAGATATTTGCAAGAAAAGGAATGACCCACTTTAATAACAACTGGCAAACCAAAGCAGTGCGTCGAAGAGCTCTGTCATTTGCAAGGAATGCAGAAGATGAACTGTAATAGAGAAAATTGATAAGTAGCATTGAAACCTTGCTTGCTTTTTTTTTTTTCCCCAGTAAAAAAACAACAGGAATTTTGTAGCTGGAGCAGTTACTCATCCTAAGAATAGTCAAGGTAATTCCATCTTTCTGTCTTACCCTTATTTACTAAACTTTATTTTAATTCGCCATCTTTTTCCCACCTTCATTTCTGTCTTTCCTCTGTATCCAGATTTTTTGGCTGTGGAAGTTATGAAAGAGAAGAGAGACAGATGAAAAAATGTTTGAGCTGAATAGAAATAGATCCTGCAGCAAAAAAAAATCTCACAAATCATTTTTTTCCTCTCAGAAATGGGAGTCAATGGCAAGTCTCAGCAATAACAAGAGCTTCAAAGACCTATTTTGAATTCTGATAAACCCAACATCATTCTTCCTGTTTGATTTCTATTTTGCACTGAAAATATGACATCCTAACAGAAGGCCAGAGAAAGACCTGGCCACTGTATATTTCTGGGTGACTATCTCTAATATCAACTGCACACTGAGTATGATTTGAAGATTACTTTATAATGTTAACGATGATTTTTGAGACTTTCAAATGAGAGATGTTGAAAAAAAGTGCATTAGTATTAATTACATACACATTAGAGGCACGATGCTCACAGGTGGAACCAAGAGAACGTCCTCTCTTTGAAGGGTACCAAGCCCTGGACTGTGTGTGTATAGTTAAATAGCTAACCTATTTCTTTTCATCTCTTGCATGTAAAGACCATCTTATTTCTAGTTATTTCTCTTGAGGGTTGCACTGTCATTTCAGCACTATTTGCCTAAACAAACTGGACAAAATTGTTGATGTAAATCCCAAAGAGCAGCAATGCATCTTTGTTATAGTAATTATGTGTTTCGTGACTTTTTAAATATAAAACAGTTAGTTGAGCTTTAACTTAAGTTCAAAAGGCAGCCAAGTGCTTATGGCAAAGAAATCTGAAGGAAACTCACTTGAAGTAAAACAAGAATTGCATTTAGGCATGTTAAAACTGGTACAAATGATCTGGATCAGATCACTCTACCAGAGTGAGTGTTTCTACCTGTGAAGACACATCATAAATCAGATCTACTGACCCCACTGCACACAGTGAGGAGGCAGGAGCCAAAAGACAGCCTCTGGTTCCATAAAAACAAAATGGCTTAACGAGAAACAAACATTCTTCCCCCACAACACACACACAGCTCTCTGATGTGTCTAATTAATTTTCATTTTAGAGTCTTCAAATTTACATTTTTGTAATAGTTCCTTAATTCTGGTGGCGCCTGCTGTGTGTTGCTGTCGTTAGTGGTCTGACAGCATTTCATTGATAAAAAAATACCTTGAGGGATTTTAGAGATGCCCTAAAATTCATTCCATGTAGAAATTCAGTGACAAAGACCTCAGTGAGAGAGTGGTAGAGAATAAAAGTGACAAGGACAAAATGCATTGACAAAGAGTAGGAAAAGGATATGAATGGATCAAAATGAAATGAAGCAGCAGTGAAAAAGATAAAGTCAGAAATTCACAAATTACTTGAAATATTTTTTACATATCTGTTTTGTTCTCCAAACTCAGTCTTTTTTTGCAATCACATTTCCATGCATTTTTAGTGTTTGAGGTTTATGTATCAGAAACATATTTTAAATACATTAAATGATAGGAGGGTTTTCAGGAAAGGCATAGTAAACTCACAAAGGACCTAGGGTAATAGTATGATATTCATGAATTATTTGGAAGTATATCTGTGCCAATCTTTGCATATACACAAAATCAGAAGAGTCAATATGGAAAAAGATCAGTGCAAGTTACAAACCATGCTGCCCAGCAGCTACGGTTGGGTAAATAATCTATTATGTTGTGATGAAGCTGAAAAATATATACAAGACATCTTAACAGTGAGATCAACCAATTTGCTTCCAAGAAAGAATTGTGGAAAACAGTCCTTCTTAATAAACTGATTTTTCCACATTGGTGACAACCCTTAGTCTAACAATTTCTTCCACACTTTTATTAATTTTCCTGTTCTGGTGCTCTCCATCCACAGGCCATGGTTCTCAGACTGGTCAGGAGAGCCATTATTCTTGGTTCATTACAGTGTCCCAGAAGAACTTCCTCTATGCTTGAAAGAGATTAACCACTATTCAGCACAGAAACTGAAAATAGTTTGTCTCTGCAAAATATGAAGGTAAAGATCTCTCAAAAGAGGTATTTAAAGAGGAGTATCAGAGTAGATGAAGTGGAGAATTAAGCTTTTGTATAAAAGAACTCATGTGGGAACTGCATAATTAAAGTAGGCAAACAATCTTGACTGTGTTTTGTAATCGTGTCATCCAAAGACTAAATGACATGACATTTCAGTGTTTGTGAAAACACATTTTACAGATTTATAAAAACATCTTCAATTATTTTTCTGCATTTTTTCCTTATAGAATCACAGAATTTTGTGCTCAGGAGCCCTGAATATCAGGTTATTCACTGGTCACTCAGACTATTTTTAACTTTTGGTCTTGTACAGCACGTATTTTCCTCTCAAGGTCAAGAACACCTGAGAAGCAACCTTCTCACTAGACTTGAATCTTGATAGCTTTATCATATCATTCAATTGCTAGAGTTCATCAAATCCACAATCATGAACATTCAGTTCATCATACCCATAAAGACAGTGATAGTCAGAACTGACCTGAAGTAAGGTCAAGCATGAATTGCTATTCAGCATGTTTAAGGGATGTCCAGTGTAAAAAGAATTATCTCTGTTCTCTGCAAGCCAGACAAACAGCGGTTTTGTGGCAATCCAAAAGTAACAGTTCTCTAGCAGGTGTGTGAACATTTATCTCAACTGTTTTTTTTAACCAGAAAAAAGGAACAAAGTCTGGGAAGTTAATTTATTCAGAAAACATTGGCTGGATTTTGTCTCACCTGCCTTTCAACACCCACAATGCAGATGTTAACATCACAGCCAGTGACCTAAATCTCTCTTAATAGTCAAAGGAGAGAAATAGATGCCTTAGAGCTGTGATTAATCTGACCTATTTCAGACAGATATTTACCTAGGAGATGAATTGCACCCGGGACTGCACTGAGTATATTGACTAGATCTTCACAGACTATAAAGATCACAGGCCGATCAGTTCAGAACAGTAAATTTCATCAAGTGAATCCTACTCTGTGTCAAAGTGATAAAGGCTGATACAGGGTCAGCACTCCAGGTTCTATTGGCACAGTTCAGACAGTTTCCACCAGAATGTGAAGTTCCTTTATAGGCATATTATGAGGTGACTCATGACTTTTATGGTTTACATCTCTCACTAAACTAAATGAACCCCTTGGAATACCTGCTATCCTCCAAAGAGTTGACAAGGAATAGCTCTCCAAAAGGACAGTGTTTTAAAATGTCTGACACGTCTGCACATAACTTGTAGTTTTAAGGGGTAAGAAATCAGAAGGATAATTTTCATGCTGTAGCATTTCTGCAGTTCTCAGTCATTACAATAGTTTTTCCAAAATCTCCAAGCAATTTCATAAATATACCTGATCTTTTGTTTAAACCAGAAAAACTAAATTGTTATAAACCTGAAATTTCTGCAGATACTCAATAAAGATAGAGAATGGAATCTTATTTTATTATTTTTTTAACTGAATCATCAGAACTCTTAACATACTGAGAGAAATGATGTTTATTTTCTCCTTTTCCATGAATTAAAAGAGACAGTTCTTTTGCAGTGCCTAAAATAACAATAAAAAGAATATTCATCTGTAGCTAACATGATTCCCACATCCCTGTGAAAAGCACTTTTGTTCTTTTCTTTTTTTTTAGGCAAAAACTAGAGGATGAAGGCCTTGTGAGGCCTCAGCATGCACTTCAGTTTTCTAATGCAGCACAGCAGGAGAGAGATACAGAGGGAAAGCAAGCAGAAATAATAACCATAAGCTATAGGAATAATGGGAACATGAACCACTGGCATGCAGGGGGATGAGAATCTGAGTATCCACTCCCTTGACCTTATTATATTGCACTGTAAGGCACCCAGTCAGCTTTACTGTCTCAGCTTTTTCCTTTAGTCAATCAGAACTTTTGGAACTCCAGTGCTGTTGGATAAGGATCTCAGTGGACAGTTTAATTTCCAGCTCTTTGAACAACTTTCTCATTCATTATCTGTCCTCTTTTTACAGCTGTATAATGACCAAAAAATACCCAAACAAAAAACAAAAACAAACAAACAAAAAAAAGTAAAATTGAAAGAGCTTCCTTTAGACAAGATACCAAATAAGATATACTTTTCTTTTTTTCTCTCTTTACATCAGAAATGTCACAAGAGTTGTGGTGTAAGGTCTATACTTGCATGCATGTGAAGACAATTGGAATTGCTTCTTTGGATGTGAAGATTTAGTTGCTGTGTTTATGGGGGTAGCACTTTCTGAGTCATGTCTCCTACTCACACCAGAATTAGTTCTGTGTTAGTTTTAGTTTTATGCATCAATAGCCTCAGCTTAACCCAGAGGCCAAGTTAAGGCTATATATGTACAAGAAGATGTGTGACTATTCAGGTTTATTTTCCTATTACAGGAGATGGAAGAGCCAGAATACACACCAAAACAGTGTTTTCAGCAGATGCTGACAGATGAATGCTCATACAATATATCAGGGAGGAAAAATTATTTCATCAAAATATGAACAGTTTGGATTAATAGTTTACTTTCAGGTTGACGGTTTATACATTTTCCATACCATTTTAAATTGACTGTAGTGAATTGCTGGGAAAGTTACACTGGACAAAATTCTACACACTGAGTGGCACTTAAGCACATCAGCATCCCACTGATGTTAATTGGGAAACTCACATGAGCAATGAACATTCAGGCTCAAGACACAGTCACTCATTTCAATCACTTTTAAATCCTTATAAATCCTATATAGACTCATAATCAATAATTTTGAGCCCAAAGCCATTCAAAATAAAAGGTGATCGTAATTTATTGTGAAACTATTGCATGAACAGTTTTGCTAAACAGACTTATTTAGTAAATGGTTACCATAACTTCATCATTCTTCACTATATCTTTAGTGTCCACAAATCCAGACAAAAACCACAGGGTTTAAAAATGTACTCTGCTTGTTCATAATGATACAAAGTATCCCATTAACTATTGCTAAGTTGATTATCACAAGGTATTGGCAGCAGCCTTAGTCATACATTCAGTGCAGAACAACTTCTTTCTGAATTTGTTATTTGCATTCTTGATGATTTTCCCTTTTACTTTACATAAATCAGGTGTTTGATAAAACAGATGATGATCTAGTTTTCTTGAGCGAGAAATCAGTTTTCTACACTATAAAACCGATACTGGCACAGTTCTGGCACTCTCCCAAATAATTCCCAGGAGAATTGGACGGTTTCTATCAACTGAGTATCATTCCTATTAGTCTGTTTTGGAGAGTAAGAAAAAAACCATGAAATAAGTATGAATGATTCCTTGTCAGGTGTCTTCAGCAACAGAGAACAGTTATAGGCATATTTTATTTACCATTAGGAATAAAATTATATAACTAGGAACTGGACTTGATAACCCAGAAAGTCACTTTCACTCCTCCATCCATATTGAGTCACCCTCATTTAATTAATCTTCTCTTTCTTCCTGTCATTAAACACAAAGAAACCTAAGTGATGTTATTGAAAAGAAGGGGAAAGAGAGACGGGAGGCCAAGGATACTGTAACAGGGATATCTCCATAGAGTCTATTTTCCTATACTGATAATTTAAGGTAGCTGAAGAAGACTCAAGTCTTTCATAAGACGACTACATCTGTCAACTTGCAATAAAATGTCAAGTTGCAACAAATGTGTCACTGGATATTTCCCAAATGTGCAAAATATTGTGTTTTGTAATACATGCTATATCTGCAGCATGCACTCCTCTCTAAGTCTTCTTTTGGCTCCTTCTCTTGACAAATTTTAGACATTTGGTTCCCATTTGCCCTTAAAGTCACAACAACCAACCAATGTATAATTTACAGATTTCAGCATTTTGTACACATAACTCATGAAGAAACCTGGAGGAAGAATAAAATAAAAGATAAAAGATCTTAAGATAAAGATCAAGAGATAAAAGTCCACCTTTTCCTGGTGGATTTTAAGGCTGTTACAGCTCAGAGTACACTTCTTCCTTCACCCTCAGTTTGCAATTAGCTGTGAAGAATTTTTTAATGGAACTTTGTTTTCAGTAAAAATAAAACACTTATTTCAAACAATAATTGTTTTAATTATGCTCATTCATATTTTAATACATTGTTACAGTAAATTGGTTAAAGGAATTGAAGAAATTTCCTGAATAATAATGAAAACTTTTACCCTCTGAAAATGTAGATCTGTCACTATCATCAGAATTCGTTCACCTATATTAGCCAAAGTGTGCAATTCTAATGAACATTCAGGTTTGTTTATTTCAAAATAGCATTGTCCATTATAAAATAGTGTTACTGGAGGTTGTCTAGGTGTCTTAAATTAAAAATAGTAGTGTCACGTGAATTTAATAAGAATTAGTGTTGATTTAAGATACACTTCCATACACTGGAAGCAATGTTGTTAAAGTCAATGGTGATAAATTGTTAGGAAATTTTCAGAAACATAAGCATAGTCAAAGCATAAAATGAATAATTCCTATATGTGGAGGAATAGCATGGAAAAGAAAGGGGTGCAAGTTATAAATAAAAGTTAACTGATTGTTCCATTTTTGCATTTTTAAATCTAATGTACCTTTATAATGCATTGCTGCCCTAAATCTATCAGTATTCTATTCTTTAATTACTTCAGGAAAAATGTAGGTAATCAGGTTGTCTCTTGCAACAGGTTTTCTACCTAGAAAAACTAATTGTTGTGTAAATCTGTGCCAGTCAAAAACTGAGGTGTGTCTGATTTATATGGTATCATCACAGCATATGGTATAATAACAAAGATTGATAGAAAAGTGATATTTTTCTCCCTTATTTAATTGTAAAGTACCTGCAAGAGAAGTGTAATGTACAGGTGAATAAGCACTAACACAAACAAACACAACCAACTGAAGCCCGAGAACACAATAGAACATTGGAAACTACATTTTATTCCACAGATATTTATTAAATATCAATGACATTGCATGGAATAGTCATGAATACCATGGTGACTAGGAACAATACAAACCCATAAGCAAGTAGCTAAATTATTTCTAATTTCATTTCTGTTATAAATCCATATTTTCTTTCTTTTTTTAGCACCTACAGCATGATGGCCAGAAAATTCCTTTGTGATCCCCATTTTTTTTTCCTGAGTAATTGCTTAGAGTTAATTTACAGCTTAGTAAAGTGTGTAAGCAGTTCAAATTATTCCTTCCCATGTTCATTACCTTGTATTTGTCATCAGAGAATTCCATCTGCTTCTGTAATGCCCATTCATCTAAACAGCAGTAATGGTATTGGAGAACCAGCTACTCTGGAAGCAGTGTAAAATAAACTGCAAAGTAGATGTCAAAAGCTATTTCACCTGTTTTACATTTGAATCCTTGCTTTGCTTCACTCACTTTGCAGAATCAATGACAGCATTCATGATGGGATACAGACATTCAGCTCATAAGCTTTCAAGATATTAGCTTTCTTCACTTATGAAGAGTGGAAGGGGAGAAAATGAAATAGTTGGCAAATGTGCTTTTCCTCCTTCTGCAAAGACATCTCTCTTGTATTTATTGCAGTTTGTGCAGGTATTAAAGACATTTACTTTAAGGTAAATTTGCCAGATATGAGAGTTTGGGGGAAAAAAAAAAAAAAAAAAAAAAAAAAA
>NW_009970726.1:8399315-8415319 GCF_000747805.2 Chaetura pelagica | reverse complement strand
GGGCCTGAGAACAAATGAGCAGACATTAAGGCGATGTGTTCTGCATACTAATGACAAGATACTGCTCCTGCACCTCGGGGCAATGCTGGGTCAGGCCAGTTTAGCTGTGAAGAATTTTTTAATGGAACTTTGTTTTCAGTAAAAATAAAACACTTATTTCAAACAATAATTGTTTTAATTATGCTCATTCATATTTTAATACATTGTTACAGTAAATTGGTTAAAGGAATTGAAGAAATTTCCTGAATAATAATGAAAACTTTTACCCTCTGAAAATGTAGATCTGTCACTATCATCAGAATTCGTTCACCTATATTAGCCAAAGTGTGCAATTCTAATGAACATTCAGGTTTGTTTATTTCAAAATAGCATTGTCCATTATAAAATAGTGTTACTGGAGGTTGTCTAGGTGTCTTAAATTAAAAATAGTAGTGTCACGTGAATTTAATAAGAATTAGTGTTGATTTAAGATACACTTCCATACACTGGAAGCAATGTTGTTAAAGTCAATGGTGATAAATTGTTAGGAAATTTTCAGAAACATAAGCATAGTCAAAGCATAAAATGAATAATTCCTATATGTGGAGGAATAGCATGGAAAAGAAAGGGGTGCAAGTTATAAATAAAAGTTAACTGATTGTTCCATTTTTGCATTTTTAAATCTAATGTACCTTTATAATGCATTGCTGCCCTAAATCTATCAGTATTCTATTCTTTAATTACTTCAGGAAAAATGTAGGTAATCAGGTTGTCTCTTGCAACAGGTTTTCTACCTAGAAAAACTAATTGTTGTGTAAATCTGTGCCAGTCAAAAACTGAGGTGTGTCTGATTTATATGGTATCATCACAGCATATGGTATAATAACAAAGATTGATAGAAAAGTGATATTTTTCTCCCTTATTTAATTGTAAAGTACCTGCAAGAGAAGTGTAATGTACAGGTGAATAAGCACTAACACAAACAAACACAACCAACTGAAGCCCGAGAACACAATAGAACATTGGAAACTACATTTTATTCCACAGATATTTATTAAATATCAATGACATTGCATGGAATAGTCATGAATACCATGGTGACTAGGAACAATACAAACCCATAAGCAAGTAGCTAAATTATTTCTAATTTCATTTCTGTTATAAATCCATATTTTCTTTCTTTTTTTAGCACCTACAGCATGATGGCCAGAAAATTCCTTTGTGATCCCCATTTTTTTTTCCTGAGTAATTGCTTAGAGTTAATTTACAGCTTAGTAAAGTGTGTAAGCAGTTCAAATTATTCCTTCCCATGTTCATTACCTTGTATTTGTCATCAGAGAATTCCATCTGCTTCTGTAATGCCCATTCATCTAAACAGCAGTAATGGTATTGGAGAACCAGCTACTCTGGAAGCAGTGTAAAATAAACTGCAAAGTAGATGTCAAAAGCTATTTCACCTGTTTTACATTTGAATCCTTGCTTTGCTTCACTCACTTTGCAGAATCAATGACAGCATTCATGATGGGATACAGACATTCAGCTCATAAGCTTTCAAGATATTAGCTTTCTTCACTTATGAAGAGTGGAAGGGGAGAAAATGAAATAGTTGGCAAATGTGCTTTTCCTCCTTCTGCAAAGACATCTCTCTTGTATTTATTGCAGTTTGTGCAGGTATTAAAGACATTTACTTTAAGGTAAATTTGCCAGATATGAGAGTTTGGGGGAAAAAAAAAAAAAAAAAAAAAAAAAAAAAAAAAAAAAAAAAAAAAAAAGAGGCAGCTTTTATAACTATAAGAAAAGAAATTTTCCTTTTTTTTTTTCCTTCATTATTGGTTCATAGGCATAAAAAAATTGTCTAGGATGTGTTATATTGCAGTTACAAAGGCAGCAAACCTTATAGTGATTAGTAATATTCAGGCTAGACAAGATTTTGCTGGGCTGCATAGTTGTAGTGGGTGTCCCTCCCTCATTACTGAAATGCCAATGTGCTCTGTTTGTCTGTTCACCTATCAGAATGTATCCTTTGTTGCTTGGGTTCCTCAGCCCCTCCAGGTTTAACCACTGGAAAACAGGAGGGACACTAGGTCTAGCTTTGTTGCTAATTCTGTCTGGCTCCTGTCACCTTCCTCCAGAAGGTGGTACGTATCGTCTTGCAATAAATAATGCCTTTTGATTGACTTTGCAGAGAGGATTGGTTGTGGGTGAGGCTGTTGGGCCAGATTACTGTAAGAGGTTAGTAAAATGAACATGGAGAGTGAACAAAACTCACAATGGATGAAGGAGTTCAAGCCCATTAAGCTCTGGATGGGGAAGTGTAATTCTTAAAGATGTATACAAAGTTATGGACTACATTCAGTTTTCTACAGGCTAGTGAGATTAGGACTGTGTAGCCCTCTTTTAATGTATTGTAGAATAGCTCACACCAGAATACTTTAGAATTATGGATTCTTGTTTGTTTGTTTGTTTGCTTTACAAAGCTTTTTACTATTTTCTTGGTTTTGGGGTTTCTTCTTAAAAGTAAGTTTAATTGTTGGCAGATGTTCATTACTTTGGTCTTTTCCCTCTTATGAAGCTTAGAGGGTAGGAACATAATGCATTACAGCATTCTACCCAAGAAAATTAAAAAACTAGCTAAAAGATAAACAACATTGGAAAAATAATGGGTAAAAATATATACTGTTTCTCTAAAACTAGAATACTGGCCTCAATGGTGTTTCTCTCCATCTCCTTTTCTCATAGTTTTCTTTGCTATTTCCAGAATGCAAATATCTCCAACAGTCAATCAAGATCAGAGTAATTGGCTATTGATTATTAATAGAATATGGAATAAAAACAACAAAACACAGCTAATAAATATAAAGACATCACATGGCTCATGTTCATCCTCAAGGATGTCAAAGGTCATAAGACTTCCTGGTTTTAAGACTGTGTGGTTCTCCTGCCCCACCTATCTCAGAAACCTGTGGGGAGAAGATGTTCCAAGCCTGCTCGCAGGCCAGAGAAAAATAGCTCTGATTAGTGAGCTGGAGCTTGGCTGGGAACACAGTGAGATCATTGCAGTGCTGAATCCATTGGTTCCTGCTGTCTTACTGGAATGGGCAATTAGGGATTTGGAGTATTAAGCAGCCATTACAACAGGATAGCTTTGTGTTAGATCATATGTTATAGCTCCTGCAGAAAGCTGCACTTCAACTGTTTGTTACTTGTATGCAGGTTAAGATACATGGGTTAGTCAATTGCTGTAAAGGATATTAATCTCCTTCCAGTTTCTACCTTAAAATATATTCATTCTTATTTCTGGCTTGAATTCTTCCTTTAGTTGCATAGCATTTTTAAATAACAGCAAGTCAGCACACTTCTTTATTTTTTTGTTATAGATCAGGCTTTATTAGGTTGTTTGTAGATGTTTTTCAGCTGTGATCAAACAGTAGACCACAGGTAAGCCATAGGCACATATTTCAGATTAATTTCTTTATTCTTAAGTATGTATAATCAGTATGTATAACCAAAACAGTACTGCAGGTGAAGTCTCACAAAGTCCTTTAAAATTAGCATGAATATTTTTCTTTCTGTAATCATAAAAGGAGACAGTCCTCCCACCCTCAAGATGCCTTAAAAGCTTCCTGGCGTCATCCTAGAGATAATCCTGCATTTGCCTTTTTCATAGCTACATCATATTTCATAGCTATATCTTGTCATTAACCCATCCTTCTCTTTCTCATTTATATTCAGCCTACAGGAGGTAACATAAAATTCTGCCAAGTGCATGACCTAGCATTTTTTGTGACTGTTCAGGGGTGTCTGGCATGTTCTGCATATATGGTCTCAGTTCTCTCTGTTACTGACAGTGCTCCTAGCTTAATGATACCATCGACTTTCCTCAGGATGCTTTTAATATCTATGTGAAATAATTAATGAAACCATACCTGTTCCTTGAGGAACTCAGCTAACATCTACTCTCCAGCTTGATGCTTCTCTTTTCAACAGTCCCCAGTGCCAGGTTTTTTTTTACTTAGCTCCCCACCTACTTTACATTTCTTCCTTAAATCCTGTTTTATTTAAATCAGTCAGCAGTCTTCTATGTTGCACATCTGAATCATTTACAGAAGTTTGGGATGGAAAAGAACTGCTGTATTCACTGTATAAAGATGCAGTAGGTTGGGGTTTTTTGGTTTGTTTTTGTTTGTTTGTTTGTTTGTTTTCTTGCTTTCAGAAAAATCCCATCTACTGTTGGTAAGCTCTTTTTGGGGGATATTTTGCTTTCCATTTATTATTATGCTTAACTATTTGTATCTTTAAGTTATGCTGTAAAGTCTAATATATTTAGAACATCAGGGTTCTAATATGAGTTTTTGTGAAAAAATTACCAAATTCAACAAAAACAATAGCATTGCAAGAAACTTGCTCTTTTGCTACCCTGTAAACTACAAAAAGGGAGGAAATTCCCTCTTGATAAACAGGAGGAGAAATTCCTTCTTGACAAACAGGAGAGGCAGATAAAATAATAGAATCATCAAATGGCTAGAGTTGGAAGGGACCTTTAAGATCATCTAGTTCCAACCCCCCTACGTGGGCAGGAGCACCTCTCTCTAGATCAGGTTGCTCAGGGCCCCATCCAACCCTGTTTTGAATACTTCTAGGGAGTGGAAGTGCTTCCCTGGGTAACCTGTGCCAGTGTCTCACCACCTTCACACTAAAGAATTTCCTCTTCATGTCTAACATAAATATCCCCTTTTCCAGGTTTGATCCTTTACCCCTTGTCCTCTCTCTACAAGCCCTTGTAAAACGTCCCTCCCCATCTGCTTTCCTGTAGTCCTCCTTCAGGAGCTGAAACTATAGCTTCTTCTTCTTGTTATATATTATGTAATTATTTTTTTTAAAACATGGTCCTCTGTGTTGGGGTCTTTCAGTGAAAGACCCACAAAAGCTGGACATAGAGGGGCCTGTTACCCTTGGTGGTAGCAATTAAATCAATAGCACATAGTATACACCCAAAGGTTTGCCATGATAGCATAAGATACATTAGAACCTAAATTGTCCCTATACTTCTAAGACAAAATCTTTAACATTGCTTTTTTTTTTTTTCCTTGGCAGTGAATATGGGTTTGCTAAGGACTATTTCGCTCTCTAACTTTTGAGTATAGTCCAGTGCTGAAAGGGAAAGTAACTGAGTATTTTCCAATTTTGTAATGCAATTATTCTATTATAAAATAAGAACATATCAGCTACACTGTTGCTATAGCTGGACACAAGGCTTTATTTAACAGAAAAAGAAAGCACCATGTCCTCTCTATGTGAAAATATTTTCTATTAGTCAAGTATAATATTCCATTACTTGTTGGTAGTTTATGTGAGACATTCAACAATACTTCAGAAAAGATGGCCAATATTAAAGTTCCTGATACAAGACTAAATAATATATAGAAACTTTACTACTCTTCAACTTTAACATAAAACTCAGTTATAAAAGGGGCAGATACACCACTGAAAGCAGTAACTGAAACTTTGGAAATTCTCATTTTGAGAAACTTGCTGCCACTTCTCTGCTAAGTTTCTTTAAGGAAAGCAAATAAAAAACTCCGTTTTTCTTGCTGAGGTCTTTGTCACTCCGTGATTTTGATATCAGTCTTGGCCTCCTTTAAAAACAACAACAACAACAACACAAAAAAACGTGTGAAGCAAAAAACCTAATAAGTTACAATAATTTATTTTTTTTTTTCCAAAATTATTAATCTAAAAGTACTCAGTACAGCAATAGTAAAGCAGCTATTCAGATTGCAATCTGGTAAAGTGGTAGTGCATGCTTTCATGATTTGGCATAATTGGCACCTGTTCAGCCAAAGATAGATACCTAATCAAAGCGAATTTCATTCAGAGACTTCTGTGTAGTCCAAACAAGGCCAAAATGTTTGAGCACATAATACTGAAATTAGCTCAGCTGCGCAGTAATAAATCATACAAAATTCCATAATAAAAGTATTAAGGAGAGAAGAATTTCAGTAATGCAGGAGGCACAGTTCACGTTATTACTCTACTTAATGTTAATGTGTTTTAATAGCTCTAATGGCTCAGCATAAACCACACACTGTGTTAGAGCTACATCTGTAGGATGTAGGTATTTGTGCTAACCTCAAATTTGTATTAAACAGAGCTACAAGGATAAAAGTATAGGCTAAATGTGTTCATGCTACAAGGTTTTTTTGCTTTCATCTTGTTCTGTGAGAAGTCCATTTATGACTAACTAACACATTTAGTATCATTAGAAGAAATAAGAACAGCAACTTACAGAAAATTTAATCTGTAATTAAATTATTTTTTTCTTTGCCACACTTATGTTCATAATGAGAGGAATGACTGTGCTCTTTACTGTAATATATATTTAGTTTGTTAAAAATGCTATAAACTCGAAGAGCTCCACCATCTCCAGCAAGGGAATGCCATGGAATTGCAATCATCTAGCGTGCAGATGGAAAGAAACTGATCAGATCAATTAGAAATATAGAACAGGGGATTTCACTCCAGAATAATATTTAAAAAAAACCCATAAACTAAACTAAATCAAACAATCAAACAAACAAACAAAAAAGACAACACAAAACAAGACTCGACTCCGTAGAAAAAAGTGTATATACACAAAAGTGAGATTGTCCTTGCAAGGTTCTTTGGTGAAGTAGCTTCTGATTTACAAAAGAAGAAGAGATTAAAAGAATTAAAAGGAGAATTAGATGTTCAATCTTTTCTGACGCCTCCACCCATTGGGACAGTATTTAATTATCTGAGCAGAAGAAAGGTGTCTGCCAACTCTAGTCAGATAGAAAATGAGGATTTCAGTCTATCTTTTTATTTTCTTCCACAACTGCTAGATGTGTCAACAGGGATATATAGTTAAGAACTGTGAAAAATAAAGACAGTAATTTAGGATGTGCCTCTGATCGGTAACCAGGTCATTATTAACTTAGAAATTATTCAAATTCTACAATATTGTAGGAAAAATGTATCTTAAGTCCTTTCTTAGTGAAATGAGGGGCTAAATTACGTTGTCAAAGGGAATGTACTGCCATCTCCTATTAGCTAATTTACTGAATCTAACTCACTTCAAACTTGCATAAATCATGTTTTTAAGTGGTTTGTTAGGAGCTGTTACTCTGTTTTGAGAACATGTACCACTGGCATGGTTTGTCTTTTTTTGGGTTTTACCCGACAGTCTGGAGCTCTGCTCATTCCTTATTTACAGTATTAACTACAGAAATTACAGTAAGGATATAGCTTTCATGTCCTGTTCTATTCTTTGCTTCAAATCTTATAAAGAGAAGAAAGTTTATGATATAAAGTTAGGGTACAGATATACAATTATAGTACCTTTCCATAGGGGTGCATATGTTCTTTTTTTTTCATAGACTTGGCTCTCCAAACTTAACACAAAAAAAGCTAAGAAATACTTTTCCATGTTGTGTTACTGCACAGCAGAGCTCATTGCTATGTATTATTATTGAGGAGAAGAGTATAATATTTTCAGAAATAAATTGCATAATCATAAACACATCCATTGGTGGACACTAATTTAAGAAGGTAGACAAAGTCTTTGGTTCAGGAAGGCATTTATCTGCTGATTCCCAGGAACTGTGAGAGTACAGTAAAAGAGGATTACCCAGTGATCACCTTATTCTTAAATCTTTTCTTAAGCCTCTGTAATAGGTCATTTAGTCCAGAAAAAAAATTCTCATTATGCACTTCTGATCTTTCCATTGCAAATACATCTCCTCATGCCTGGTCTTCCTTATTCACCTCTTTATTTCTCACTTGTTTAATGTTTTGAGAATCTTGAAGACAAACACTACACTTTTTGACATGAAAGAAAATATTGAAAGAGGCTTTGATGAGGACAGAATTGGCAAGATGTAAATATGTAAAAAGCATGCGCTACTTTGAGATTCTGGAAGATGAAAAGCTCTACATTATTTTAATTAAAATAATGTAGACCCTTATTGACATTACTGCTTAATTTATAATTTTCTTTCCAATATTTTAACTATCTCAACTTCAAAATAAGGAAGGAAAGAGAAAGAGTAAACATTTGCAAAATATCCAAATGATGATAAAAATGTCACTGTTTTATTGTAGCAGTCTGTCAATTAAAATGGTTTTTAAAAAGACTATAGAAACATATATCATATAAATCACAATATATTTAGCACTTATATGGAATAAAATGGTATATAAACCATATCCTGCATCAAATTATCACATAAGGAACACACAATGCATAATAAACAAAAATATTTACTGATCCATGCTCTGTAGCAACAATATGGGTGGCATCCTGAGCTTAAGACTTGGACTGAGATGTCCTATTGTTACAAAATCTCGAGAAAATACTGCACTTTTCTTATAATTTTCTATTAATTTTATTTGAGTAAATAAGATCAACAGATTAACATCTAACGGTTTGAAGAATGTGTGTTAAGTGACCAAATAACCTATTTATTGAATCGCAAGATCAAACAGAAAAAAAAATAATTTAGGAACAGACTTCCTCATGACTTCACATTCATTCTTCAAGGCACAGTTGGAAGTACACAACACATGAAATATGACATCTCTATTTTTGACTAACAAGAATCCAAAAGGTAAAAGCAAAGACATAAAAAAGATTTGAAAACTTGGCTTCAGTTTTGCTCTGGTTGGGTAAAGACCTCTATCATTGGAATTGCTATTTATTTTGGTGGAAACAAGCTTTCCATACTTAATTCAAACCAGAACCCAAGTTGGTTACACAGGTATTGAGTTATACAGCAATCATATGCAAATCTCCCACCAACTTCAACAGGAATTTCCCGTGCACTCTCAGCTGCAAGTTTTTGTCTTGAACAATTTAGAAATAATAAAGGATGTCCAGTCGAAGTCCCATTTCCCTTCCTACAAACATGCAAGTTCATTTAATGAAAATGAACCTAAACTCTGCATGAGTTACCACAGTTGTGTTTCTTTGGCTATTTATTACAGGATTACTTGTCCAAAGGAAGACTTTCAGACACCAGGCAGGAGATGAATAGTGAGCAATAGGATGGCAGGATTGCTCAATGAGCAGATTAGAGGTTGGATCAGCAGTCAAAGTGAAAACTCACAATCATGCACCATCTTTCCCATTCCTACAGGAAAACTCTAACTGCCCCAAATCTCCCCAATATCTACACACTTTTCCGGTGTTTTTGGAGTCAGCACAGCACTCTGTTACAGTTTTAAGCTATGAAGTATCTTAGCATGCCTGATTGGCCTGAGAGAATTGGAATAAAATATTATTTCAGTTGAGTGGATTTTGATAAAAAGTGTGTAGATATCAATGACATTTCCCAAGTAAGTTTTCTTGCCTAGAGGCCCTAGGGTTGATGACATGATCTTCACAGATTTGCCACTGACTGTTCTTGTACCCTCTTTAGTGTCTCCTTTCTTTTCCACCCACCCAGATGTCCACTTAAATTGCAGGTGTCTCAAGGGAGAAATTACACCTTTGCATGCATTTCTACCAAGTAAACACTGGTTTCAGATGCAGGCTCTTGTATGCTTCTGGCAGAAGAAATCCTTACCCCTTTGCCCCCAGAATTCCAACACACCACCAAAAATGACCAGAGGCTGCAACAGAACAGATACGTTATTCTGGAACAACTATGCAAGTATTTTTATATGGATTTTGTTTACATCTACATTTAACAGATATTGGGAGGGGAAAAGATCATAAATTGTTTTCTTTACTCTAATGCAGTTTAGCACACTATAGTGTTCTCTGATCATTTAAAGGTATTAATAAAATAGTGTTGAAAATGTCCTCACTAGCATCTCCATTATGTCTTCAACTCATCAGGGAGGGAAAGCCCTTGTCATGAGACACTCTGATACGACTTGTCGTCTTTTTTTCTTGTTTTTCTTTTCAGTGTGACTTGATTCCTTTGCAGATACTGGTAATTTGATAGCATGTTCTTCTCATACTGGGATGCATCAGACATTGTCTAGTGTTTCTGTTTTTAGACTAAAAGAAATTCCTTAAGTATAACGTACAGTTATTATGATCCTATATTGTATATAAGTGTGAAATAGAATTGAAGAACTGGTCTAAGTTGTTTTGTTAGTTTCTCTCCCTCCCCCTTCCTTTTCTTTCTAAAGTAATACTTCATCCAAGAAAGGTAGACTTGATCCAAGAAGGAACAAGAAAAGAGAAAACCTTAGAACTTCAAAATCTATGAAATGCCCTGACGTTTCTGAGGTGACATACAGCTTTCTGTTTACTTGGATCACACTCTACCAACACATGTACATACATACATGGTAACTGTTTGTAATCAGCTCTATGCTAAAAATTTAAAAGATAATTTAAAAAGCAGGAGAACTTACTTCCTACCATCTCTAGATTATTATTTCAGGTATGTTCTCAAACATAGTTAGATGGGTTTTCAATCTAATTTTATGTTGTTTATGGTTGTTCCTGTGTCCTGTTGTTTTGAAATTCCATAAAATTGTCTGACAGAGTTACAATGCTTTCTCAGTAGCATTCTCCAATTATTCTTTACATAGTTCTACCTTCTCTTCCTTCTGTTGATTTCTTCTTTAAAGAGTCTTCCTTTCAATTTTCCTCCTGTGTCTAATAATTTGTCAGTTGTTCCTGAACTTCTTACAAATAAAATTAATACAATATTCCAGATGTGAATGTTTTATTGATTTAACCTGACATTAAAAGTATTTACTTCTATCCTGTCCTTTAATAAACCTCACAAGTACTTTTTAAAGCAAAAGTCTTGTTAGGCAAATAATTTTATTTAGCTCCCTACAATGCAACTATGACTTTTTCTTGAGTAATGGTAAAACAAACACAGTGCCCATTTATCTAGCATAAGCATTTATGAAGTTCTTTAAAATATTCCTGAGTAATCCTGAGTGTTTAATTTTTTTTCACATCTCAGATGCTACCACTCCCTTAATTTAAGCCATTGAGACAAAATGGGATAATAGCTCTTTGTAAAGGTGCTATTGTAAGAGTGTGGCTTTAGGTACTTACAGCTTTATCCTGCTTCAAGCATGTGATGTAGCATGAGACATATATGGAAGACTTTTCTATTGCATTGTTTCAGAAGTGGTAAAAAAATGTATTGTGATCTTTTCTTTGAGGAGATCTGCTTCTCCTGACAGCCTGAAAAGTCACCACATTTGCTGAGAAAACTAGTTTTCATGGAAGAATCTGACCATGGCCATTACAATAAAAATCTGCACATAACTGGGCAAGCTGAAAGAATATGAAAACCAGCAGGTCACACACTGTGTAGTGCAGCTTTTCTGCTGACTGTCAGGGCTGAGATCACTGTCAGGTCTCTCTCCCTTCCCACTTTCCCTGGGCCTTCCCCACCCTGCCCATGGCTCAAGAACCATTCAGCCTTCCAGGGCTGCTCTTCCCTGCTGCCCATCTCCAATCCCCCACAGTTCCCAAGCCAAGTCCACCTGGTGAGGCCAATGACCACCCCATCTTGGCCCATTCCCAGGAACATGACTGATGCCCAGAGCCTGTTCTGCCCCCCTTGCCTGCTGACCATGCTGCTCCAGGCTGGGGCTGGAACAAACCCTGCCTACCTGAGGGTAGTAGTCCCCCATGGACCCTGGCTCCCTGTCCCTCAGCCCACAAAATGTCCTGACACTGGTAACTGAGAGCACTCAACTTGAAAATACTGGTGGTGGATAATGGGATGAGAGGGAGAACAGTGAAAGATCATGTGGACAGAATAAAACAGGAGTATCTGAAACCAGACTCCTGATGGAGCAGGCAGAGTGGAAGAGCAGCCAGGTCTGAGGCCCTCCTGGGTCTGTTCTTTCCACACACATCTAATCTTCACATCTCAGAAACCTTTCCTTCTAAAAATGATATGGAAGAGGACATTTAATTAAGATAGTCCTGTCTAGATTGTGATCTGAATGTGTTGCCAGATGAGCTTTACTTTAGCAAAACAGACCATGACTTCTTAATTATTTACCCAGAGGGCAATTAGTAAATATTTACCACTTGAAGTCTAATTAAAATAGAAGCAAGAGTACAGTCAAGTTAAGCAGCCTGTCTTGGAGGTCATTCCAGTGCTTTTTGGCAAAAGACATTTATGGGAAAGCCTTGCAGATAAACAGATCTGAACACTGTAGCAGACACTTTTTATTACGGCATGTAAATCAGTTAACTCTAATCTCACTAATGGTCTTTGACGAGACTTATGCTTTTAATTATTTATTTATTTACTTATTTTCTGGGAAAAAGTGACATGTTACAGTACCTCAGGACAATTTAACATTTTTTTGTTTATTCACAGAGGTTGGAGAAAGCAATGCTGGGACACTGCATAAATGTGCCAGTTGCAGTAAGCATAACAGTCACATGCTCTGCAGACTACCTCTGACCATGGGTAAAATGCTGAGAAGAGTTTTCTTCGACCCAAAAACATCTTCAGAAATGTGTTGTGAGACAATACACTAGTTTTAAGTAGGATGGGCTATAGACAAAATCTTTCTTTGGGGCAATTCCAAACACATGTGGAAATCAAATCAGAACCTGAGCTTACAGTGCAAAGACATGAGGAATATAAGCATTGCACAAATGTGCACACATGTAACCAAAATCTGAATCTTAAAAACATTATCTACATTATCTACAAATCCTCTACATTACAGAAGCAATTTTCATGAATCTTTTATCAGATTTCACAACTTCTTGGATCACAATGCTGATGTTTGAATAGATTTATGCCTAGATAAGTTTGCATTTATTTTAAAATATTATTTTCATTATGGTATCAGTTGAAATGCTGAAATCTAATGGAGAACTCAGACCAGTATATTGAGTTCTGTAGCTTTCTGGCCATTTGATTGGTCCGTAATTATGTGTTTCTCAATTAAATGTGATCATAAATCTGTATGGACAATGGGAAGGTTAAGAACTGCCTGTTGTCGCCCCAAAAAACACACTTTCTGAAACAGAACAGAAATTTTTAAATGTCTGCTCAGGTGAGAAATCAAGAAAATAAATCCTTTGCTCACCTAAAGAAATATATTTACAGTTCTGTTTTATTCTTCATCAAGATGTAGGTGTTCAACTTGATTACCAGGGCACACCACTTTCTTAGTAAAAAGCCATATACCTCAGTAGTAGCATTGTGGTTTACCATAACCAGTCTTTTTACTGGCACAAAAATGACTGTTTCATAAATTGCACTGGGATGGGAGAGGTTTATGCAGGAGATTAAGGGTTAAAATCCCCTTTGCCAGCTTATGATTTATAAAAACAAATTGCATGGATTGTCCCAGTTACTGAAATACAGTAGAAGAGCAACTGGAAAAAAGCTTAATGGAAGTGACTTAATGGAAGAAGCTGAGTGAGCAAGAATGTGAGGCATGCTTTAATTGTTAGGACAGGAGTTGCTGAGCTGTTGAGGCATGTTCTTATATTAAAGTATATATAAATCTCATGAATAATGGTTGAAAAAGCTAGCATTCTCTTGACCATCCTCATTGTTTCACAAGCCATGCCAGTATTTTAGCACTCTGTGCAAAGTAAGTGGCAGGCAAACATGGCTAGTATGTCAAAGGAGGTTAGCATTCCCATCTATTCTGTCCTGGTGAGGCCACATCTGGAGTAGTGTGTCCAGTTCTGGGCTCCCGAGTTCATAAAGCACAAGAACTACTGGAAAAAGTCCAGCACAAGGCCACAAAGATGATTAGAAGAATGGAGCCTCTTCTTCAGAGCACTGGAACAGGCTGCCCAGAGAGGTTCTGGACTCTCCTCTGGAAATATTCAAAACCCATCCAGACATGTCCCTATGTGATCTACTGTAAGTGATCCTGCTCTAGCAAGGAGGTTGTACTAGATGATCTTCAGCGGTCCCTTCCAACCCAGATGACTCTGTGTGACTGTGGCTCAAATGAAAGCAATGAAGATAGCTGCCCTATCACATTTTTTTTATTCCCTTCTTTTGTCTTGAATAGATTCATAGATTCTATAGAGAATAAGTTGGGACACGAAGTTCCATGTAGCTTTGTTTCTCGCTTGGAATGCAATGTTCCAAGTTACAGCAAGCACAGGTGCCATTTCAGTACAGCAGCACTTAAAATAACAATAGCCCATTTCCATATATTTCAAGAGGGGGAGAAACTATTGTTTATTAGAAGAATTCTAAGTAATTGGCAGCCATCACCAGTCTCCAGCTGGCTAAGTGTTAACGTGTTATTAGCTGAATTGTTGAACATTTTATGAGCATTATAAATAGGCATTGGGCAAATTGTTGTTGTTTATAATGGAAATATTAAAATTAACAGACATGTATAAATATATAAATGCATGCACATGTATACTCCACTAAACATTCTCTGCATTTAATGACACAGTTTCTCATGTCCTCTGAACAATGCATTTGTGGATTTCGGGTGAGAATTAATGTGAGACTGATGATGGATTTGACATGCTGTGACTGTGGCTTTAATATGTGAACCAAGCTGTCAGTGGGGTTTCCTACGCAAAAGGAGGAACTCTCAATATTGCATTGTGGTTTCTTTCTAGAAGCTTAAGAACAGTTTGATTGTGGTCTTTGATGGTAAGGTAACAACAGCCTATTCATAAAGGCCATCAGACTTATAGCTCTGATGAAACTATTATTCTGTAAGTGGAAGAAATGAAATTATGTTTTCAATTCAGAATAAGTACTTTTAAGGCTGATTTTCCTTGAAATTGACTTTTAAGAGAAGGCTAAACTAATTATAGTATGATGGAACTTGTTTGACTTGAAATGTGTCAGTCTACTTAGATAGGTGAATAGTTATAGTGCTATTATTTTAGCTTAACAAATGGAACATCAACAACTATATCTAGCTGAAAAAGAGGGAGGCAAGAGATTCCTCTATGAAGACAATTTATTGCCTGCTATGTCAGGGCATTAAAAATTAGTCTCATAACTCCAATATATTTCTTCAAAGAAATTTTTACTCAATTAAATGATGAAATTGAACATTGCAGTTCATCCTCTTTAGACCTACATAATGCAGAAATGCTTGTTCAGATCAGGGAAGAATTCAAAACATTTTTACAATTCTTGCTTTTCATGTATAAATGCACTGTAAATATTAAATTATTTATCTGAATTTAATCAACTTGCAGCTACAATGTACAAAGGGACACTTCCACTACCTGCACGCTTTTAGCCTATTAAAGCGTTTTCCTCACAGACTGTGATTGTCGTAGTCATAGTCAATTTTGCTCATATCTATTAAAGCTTTTCTATTGCCTTTGATGTTTTCAAGATCTAGTAACTCGTGTTAGGAAGACAGCAAGCTCTGTCACTTCAGATTGGGCTCTATAAAATCAGTTGCTTTTATAGCATATATATTACTCCCATTCACAAAGTTAAATAGCAGAATTGTGACTTCAGGAGTGTGATAGGGTGGTAATGTAGATCTTACTTAACCTCAGCTTATATTAGATGTCCAAATTTTACTTTGTTAATAGTCCAAACTCTCTCAATGGTCAACGATAGAAATTTACAGTATATTCTATTTCAGTTGATTTAGGCACTTATGTTAAGCTGGGAAGCCAAATCAGTAGGTCTTTATCCAGTTACTGAAGAGAAAAACTCTCTGACTGGACACATACCTAAAGATATGTATCCTAAGATACGTACACCTAAAGATATGTAAAGACAGATAAAGATATGTTAAACTATTTTTAATATGTGAACCACACAGTACAAAAAAAAAAATAATATCTGAAACGTAGATTGATCTTTGTTAAGATATCTTGTCTTACATTAGTTTTAATCACAGCAATTTTATCTAAATTAAGAATTTCTTGTGGAAACACCCTTACGTGTGCAGTCTAGATGTAATGCAGGCCCTGAAACTCAGCATTACAACATACATTTTTGTGTGTTTGGACACCAGCTGGAATTTACAGCCCTCAGTAACACACGTAGCATTCACATCATCTATATTAGGTGACTAATTCAGGAAGAATTAAG
>NW_009970726.1:8376597-8399279 GCF_000747805.2 Chaetura pelagica | reverse complement strand
TTTCTCAAAATCTGCTTCCTTTTGTATGGAATAATTAAATATTTATTGGACCGAGGGAGAAACTTAATAGCTTAGAAACTGGAGAGAGACTTCATCTACAGGCAAGTCTTACATTTCTAATAAAATGCAGAATTTTCAATAATAAACTGCTAACCTGAAAACATTTAACCTTGCCATTACAAAGCAACATGCTCTTTAGATTCAGTCTTCCAAATCAAAGAACAAACTGGAGATGCAGCATCATCTAGCTAGCCACAGATACCTACGTTTCCATCTCTGGGGCTCAGGAGAAATTCTCTAACCATTAAATGCCTAGGCAGAATGAGAGGTATCTTCCTTAACCATGAGCAAAGAGGAAGAATGTTCAGAATTTTCTTATCAGGGAAGGACTGTAAATTTTACTGTGGCTTGGGATATGTGCCAATACATGCCTTCAATCACAAGGGTCCTGCTTGGGAAACAACAAAATAAATAGGGGCCATTCCTAAAACTAGTAGGTGTATCATTCCAAGCAGTTTTGTGAATTTATTTTTAGGTACACATAGTGGAAGTTGTATGCTTAAATAAAAATGTATCTTTTTTCAGAAGTTCCACGGTAAACCAAGCCTGTATTCTTACAGAACCAACACGGGATGAGTCACTGCTTTCAGGGAACACCCTTCTCATAGGTTTCTCACATTGCTAAATATACAAAGAAACTCCCCTTTAAAATATTTCCCCACTACCTGGGAGGATTAAACATCCTAATAGTAAAGGGAGGAGAAAAGCCGTAGGAGATATTTCAACACAACCCAGAAACACACACTGCCTTTCCTCCCTGACTGCCTAAAGATTTTCTACATTTTCCAAGAAACACTCCCTTTCTTGCAGAATTAACAGACTTGTGATTACTTTTCTGTGTAGCACATTATCTGAGAAGCTGAAAGAACCAACGCTGTTAAGAGTGAGATCAAAGTCTCAACAAGTGCTGCTCTCCTCTTCTTATATGACATGGAACCAAACCCTGCAATATTTTGCCTAATGCATTAGACAAACATTTATAATACTGAGGCAAATAACACTATAATATTGACTCATGTCTTGCTGAAACGAACACGTACAGAAAGAAAAAATGGTCAGATGTGGAACTCAGAAAAATTATTCCTAATAAGACTTTGATCTTCAGATTGCTTGTGTATAAAATAAAACATGCTCAGCTTTCTGTTATCAATAGTTTATTTTTCTCCCCTTTCTTAAGAATAATGGAAATAGTTTTGCTTCAACTTAACCTTCTCAGCTGAGATTTTAAACCCACATTAGAAAAAAAAGAAATGAGTTTTCAAGAGTTATTACAAACATCATTACCTAAATATCATTTAGCTTATTTAAAAGGAAAATAAAATAAAATAAAATAATAACATAAAATAAAATAGACACTTGCAGTGTTTGCTCATTCGTTTAACATAGAGAACTGAAGTGACTCAGCAGGATTCAGCTGAGATCCATAATGCACTAGCAATACAGTTAGTTATGCTAAGTTTAATCATCTAATGTCCCTTGTGATCTTGTGAAAAACGATGCTTTAAAAGTAAATGGAGTTATGCCATCCTAGATCATCAGTCATAAAGCAAATACTGATGAGAAGGTAGATCCCTGAGTGATTTCAATGAGACATTTAGAAAAATGGGGGATTAGAAAAATAATTTATTTGAGTATAGTAATTTTTGGATTTTGAATAGAAATATTACCAAGGCCATTTCCAGCTGCATTTTGTAAATACTAATCTCAAAGAGTATTTTGAGGTGGGAAAAAAACGAACAACAAAAAACCCAAACCAAACAGAACCAAAAAACAAACCACAAAGCACTGCTAGATTCCCTATGCTTAAGCAACAAGAAGAATTCTGTGATCTAGGACTTTAAGTAACTCAGTGACAATGAGAATTTAAAACAAAGATGATCTACTGAGAATCTTGTCTCCCAGAACAAGCCAGCATTTATGTTCATTAGAGTAAAGAGTGAAGTATAACATTTGTTTATGTTCATGTTCCTCAGACGTATCTAGCTCATATGGGGAGAAAAAAAAATCCAATCTGAAGAGTCAGGAACAGCTGATTTGTGTGAGTGCTAGATTGGCTACAGAGGCATAACAAGCTTATTCTCAAGGCTTGCCAACAGAATGGGGCATATGGAACATTTACTTTTCTTGACAACTCATGCTTTCTTAGCAGAAAATAGTAAACCTTTGTGTAGACCCAAGATAGGGCTAATCCCTGCTTAGATGAGTCATCTTGTATATTTTGTCGAAATGACAAGAGTACATCCAGTCCCCTTGTTGGTTAGACATTAACCAGAAGTTAAATGCACAATTAACTTCAATCACTGCTAGCATTTAGTTCTGAAGAGATTGCATTCCAGTAAGTATCTGCTAATCTTTTATTTTTGCAGAGCAGACAATTCCTCCTCCTGTAAGTCCAGTAGACACCCAAAGTAGGAAAGAGAACACAAGAGCTGCCACAGAGATCAATCCAGTAGACTATTTGCTTGTTTACCATGGTGACTAGAGCAAATTGTTGTATTGGAAAGTTACTAAAAAAAAAAACAACAAAAAGCAAACCGCACCCAGAAAGTAATCTATTTTTACAGTTGCCTTTAAATAAAACAAAAACAAACAAACAAACAAAAAACAACAAAAAAATCCCCACAAACTTTAAGAAGGGGAGGAAATTGTGGAAAGAAAACAATTTAAAAAAAAAAACCAAACACCTTTTTCGAAAGACTTTTTAGTAAACTTTACTATTACAGGTCTAAATATTTTCAGCCTGCATGACCATTATTTTGAAAATCAAGATTTCAGATCTGGATTTTAAGGCATGCCATATCCAAAACACTGGTAGACCAATTCTGAAGAGATGTCTGCTCCTCTGCGGAACTTGCATGGAGATCAAAATGTAAGAGATGTAATCCTACAAAACTTCACAAGTTTCAGTTGAAGTAATTGTATGGGTGCTGCCTCTAACAAAAGATTATAAGTGGCTTGTTTCCAAATCATGGCTTTCGTTTCTTCCTTTAAAAGTTCCTGAGACACTTTACATTGTTGTTATTAGTATTTTTTAGTGGTCAAAATCTAAAGGGAAATCTAAATCTTTGGGCAAAGGCATTGTTGTAAGTAGACTACCAGGCATGAGACTCACAAAATTGACTGCTTCTGCAGCAAGGCCCTTTTCTCTCCTATTTGCTGTGCAGTGCAACTGTATAATGCCACATGCTCAGCGGGGCACTGGTATGATCTGTAATACACCAACAGCTAAAGTTATGAAGAAGAGAGTCAACTGTTATGGGTGCAGCCCTCAGCAGAAGTTACACTAAAAACTGGTAGCCTGTTTCCCATGAGGAAAATTTCTCTTATGACATGCACCTTGATGTGGGCAACATCTTTAGGGTGTGAGGCAATGTTTCACTTACTCATGTGGTGAAGGGGGGCAACATTATCTAAGATAACCCCTTTAGGAATCTGATTTTGCACAGACCTGGGAAGAAAGCCACACAGCAACCGAAAGAGTTTGCCATCTTAAGTCATAATCTAGTTATACCACTCAGCATGGCAAAAAATTTCAGTCCTCCAAATGCATTCAAGCTCATTAGCATTGCTGACGTGTATAAGTGAAAGAAACTATATACTGTGCTTTTTACAAATCTCCAGAAAATATATCGCTCTTGTGATTTACTCTCAAAAAAAATCATTGCCTTGACCAGTTTGAAATATTTTTTTTTCCTTTTTTTTTTTTTTTTCTGGCAAATGGAAGTTAATGATAGAATTTGAAAAATAGCTGAGGTTTAGTCACTAAAATAAACTCAGTAGTTCATGTTTTACTGAATACAACTACAGGAAATATCCTTAGAGAAAGTATGGTAAATTAGATGACTTTCAATTACTACATAAATGTCAGGAACAAGAAATGCAGATGGAAACTCCAGATAAAACAGGAATCCAAGATAAAAAACACTTTTGCAACCTGTTAAGGTTCAAACATTTTACTTTTCCAGCATAAACATCAAGTTACTGAAATTAAGGTGGAGTTAATTATGCTTATGAAACCAGAAGACAATAATTCTTCTATCATGATCTTTTTATTTAATTACTATCAAAGAAAGATTGGAGGGGAGGGGTTCTTCAAGAGTTGTTTTAAAACTCTGTTTTGAAAGAAACCCAAATCCTTAGTTTCTTATATAATTATTACATTAAAATAATTTCACATAATGAGAATTTCCAGTATTTTTGAAACACATTTTCATCCTGCCTTAGGACAGAAATGTAAAATTCCAGCAGATGACAAATGACAAATTCTTCCATGAGTGCTAGAAATGGGGAAACACTATTTTGATGGAGGTAGTATTTTCTCAGCCTGTGGATCTTGATCTTGTTGTACTGTTTTTATTACTTTAAACAAGTAGTATCTTTCTAATGGGAAAGGAGTTCTTCAATGTGATTTTTTCGTATGTTTGCAGTGCCACAGAAATGGCATCTTAGAGCTAGACAGTGAAGGACATGTCCTACTTTTGTCTATAATTCTTTAAACATAGTCACCTACAAGTCAGGTATCTATTCTGCTTGTAGTTGACTACTTTCTCTACAAGCAATAAATTGAGTTCCCTTGAGAATGATTGATTTCTTCTTAAGACAAATTGGAAAAGAAAGTGGGCTGAATGTTTGTCTATCCATCTTTATTTTCTTTCTTAACTATAGAGGAAGCACAGTTCAGATGAAACGCCTTGCTTTTAGAAGGCTAATAGAAAAATAAATACATATCATGTATTAGGACCCTTGAAATTATCATGATCTAGCAATAAAGGGCATCTTGAACTCATACTTTTTAGTAGTGTAACTTTCTAATTAAATGGATGTGAAAATAGTTTTTTTTTTTTTCTGTTTTTTTCTGTCTCCATCACTGTTCTCCCCACACCCTTCAAAAAAGAATTAAGGTAGTCATCCATGGCTTTTTTGAAGGACTTGAGCACATTAACTATTTTATATACAAACTTGTTTCTTTTATTCTTAAGCATTTCAGATAAATAATGCCCAAATAACTCAGTTGTTTTTCTTTGAAAATAGATCTAGCATTTAATTTTATTTTGCCTTTTAAAATAGACAGCATCACATGACTCATATCTCTGGCAAAGGTTGTGTCTAACAGTACAGACCTACCCTTTAGAAAAGTGACTTCAGCAAACAAAAAATGCACAGTTTAAAAGTCTCCTATATTTGTAAATGCTTATAGTCACAGATAATAAGACTGTGTAATAGGCTGCACATGTAAGCCTCGCACAGATTTTCTTAAAAGCTGTTCAACAGTTTCAGTTCTCCTTAATCTTTCAGTGGAACTGCAATTGCTTATTGTCTTTGAGGACTGTGCTTGTGGAGAAGTCAACTTTCCCACACTGTACCGTGCAATGGTGCTTTGGACAGCAACTGGCAAGGCAGGACCTACTGAAACTAGGGCTGCAGCTCTAGCTAACTACACAACAAAAAGTTTCAATACACAATTTGCCCATAGCTTCCATAGTCACTCCTTCAAGTAACACAAAACACCTCCCAGGGGACGTACTCTGAGTGGCTCACAGACAGTGTGACATTTATTCTCTACTGAATCACCAAGAGCAAAGCTAATAAACCTTCTGGTACTGTTTGTATAAGCTCCATACTCCTTGTTGCCTCACTTTACAGTTTCTTCAGTACCTGAGGTGTAACTATGGCCAAATGGTTGAAGCTGAGTGTGTGCACAAGTGATTCATTGCTGTGGTGTATAGGAAGACTTTTATCACAGTAGCACTAAGGTTAGGAAATACATATATCAGACTTTGCTGTGCAGTTCCCAGAGTGATTCATGAGATACTATCTACAAGCCAGCTCTCCCCTTTACCACCAAACAAAACAAAGGAGACAAAAGTGGGTGTGTTAGGAATTCCTCTTGCGTTAAATAGATGGGGAAATGACAGACAAATGCTCCCCTCTAGTGAAAAGAGCAGTGGGCTAATTGTGTCAGCTAAGTGAGCAAAGCAATAAAGTGCTTACACTTACTTTCGTGTGCATGCAGAGAAAAACCACAATTACACACTTGCAACTATCTGACATATACTCTACTAGAATATCTAACTTCTTTTTAAAATATGATTTGTACTTCAGAGGAATACTTTGCCAAGTACTGTTACTACAAAACCATTTCATCACTTCTGAAGCATCTTAAAAATGCATTTCTCATTACTTTTTTCTTCTGCTTTTGTTAATGCTGTCTTTCTTATATCTCAAATTAGAAAAAAAAAACAAAGCAGCTTAGGAAAAGAAAATCAACATTTATTATTATTGTAGTAATAAATAATTGTGAATAAGAGCTTGTGCTTTTCTGTTAAGCAAAACAAAATTACTCTCAAACACTACAAGAATCCACGAGTGTTTCAAAATCATGACAAAAAATTTAAAGGGGAAAAAATGACACAGAAGCTCTGACTGGGACATCTGGCTTGTCCTTTACATAGTGTAATTTTGAAGTTCTGAGCTTGTGAAATAAATATGCTTTGTTTTAATTATCATTAAAGCAGAATGGAAAATAAATTATCTCTTCTTAAGGGCTGGGAAAAGAGTTCTGTGGTAAGACAGACTATTATTACATATGAAAGTGGAGGGGAAAAAAATAAAGAATATTTAAAATGAGTTTTCTATACCATTGATGTCAAATAAGACACGAAAAAGTTTTGTTTTGCTCATAGAATATATGTAATCAGCTTACAGGGTTCTTGAGTTACCTTTGTATTTGTAATTTACAGGACAGATTTTTGATCTGAGTGTTATCTCTTGCTTACTCATTAATTTATTAACTGAATAGTGAATACTAGAACTGTGTTTTGAAGTTACAATTGATGGTACCAATCAGCTGACATGATTTCTGTTTCCTGTGTGAATATACTAAACGCTCAACATCTGGTTATAACATTTGGAAAAGCCTTTAAGGCCATGAAAATTTTAGATTTTGTAATTAATATAATTTTTTTTATTATTTCCCCCCCCCCTAGGCAATATAAGCCTCACTTTTGGAATAGTTCGTAGAAAAAATAGACTACTCTAAAATTGTGTGGTTGAGAGCACACCAATTCAAATAATTTTCAATTGTCACATTCACATAATAAGCTTGTGTTGTCTCAGGTGCAGAAAATGCAGGGTATTTCAGCATGTTGTATGAAGTACTGAAAAGTTTGGACCTCTGCTTGACTGAGACATTTTCATCATCAATTACATCACTTTCCTTAGATGGCCACCTGGAACATTTGAAGAGATGGACCCAGGAAATGAAAGGCAAGTCAAAGGGAATATTTGAAAAGACATTTTCCACAGAACCAAGCATAAGAAAAGATAATTACAAACCGTCAGGATATTCCCTGCTAATGCCCTTACCTGGTTTATCTGATGAGCACACTGAGTAAGAGGCCATGCTCAGCTTCTAACTCATTCCATATTTTAGGAGAAGTGTGAAGGTAGCTAAAACTAACATTACAACTGACTACATGTGCAGACTTAGTGAACGTAGCTCACTGGCAAGGAGTTTAAGAGGTTGAATGTTGACCACTTGGGGTTGTCAACTTAAATATTTTGTATTTTGCTGACTGGGGGAGATGTTTTCAAAAGAACAAAAGGTCATACACTATCTAACTGCCTGAAGAAATGCTGAGAACAAGTACATGAAAACATTTTCCACTTATTTCAGCCATCTTTACCTAAAATTAAATACCCATTCCAGAACAGATCTGTCTTTTACTTTCTGCATCTCTATCTTAAATTATAACGTTTGTTAACTTTAGCACCTTAACCATTCATCATGTGATAATTTAAAGGATGGTTTTAAGAGCAGCTTCAAGAATACTACACACTAATATCAAGAAAGCCTCAACCAAACTCAGTTTATTAATATTTCCACACCCTCTTTTTCTACAAAAAATATAAAACAGGTTCTGATATTCATTCACTATTTCAAGAGTGGGGTAACATTTTAACCCAGTCTACACTTCTGTTTTGAGAGACTCAGTAAACTTAGTCCAGTATTATTAATATAATTAATATTATATTATTATTCTTTTTATAATTGTAATAAATAATAAATCATAATCACAAAGTCCTCTGCAGCAATTTCCTCTTCACAAAGATAATATTATACCTTTCAAATAGAAGAAATAATGTATTTATTTGAAATAGTGTAATAGGCTGTGAAAAAAGTGCAATGAGATATGCCAACAAATGCAGGATTTGGCAGACATAACAACAAAAAAAAACAACACATCAGATTGAAATAATACTTTTGGCAGTAGTCAGAAATCTTTCACTCCATATACAATTATACGCTGTTACTTTATAAGCAAACACAAGTAAAATTTTATTGAATATGTTTACACAAAAAGAGTCACATCTCTTTATTACTATGAGGTGTAGTACCATTTTTCACGCACACTGCACAAGATAAACTCTTTTCCTAACACCTCACCCACATCCCCTTGAACCTATTGAGAAGGATTCCCTGACTTCATTAATGGTCAGAGTCTCACCCTTTGAGTGTACTGCTCTGAGTTCAGCATAGGATGAATCCTAAAAGTCATGTTGTCTTTCCAGGTACTTTAAAACCATAAATCCATACTTAATTAGAAGTGTGTGAAATGCCATAGAAGATAAGATCTCTGTTCTAAAAATTAAATAAAAAAACCTGGGCTTCTGGCTTTATTCTCTGACTCTGGGCCATAATTTAATTAAAACTGCATATCATATGCTAAAAATCTCATTGACAAGTCTTAGTTGAGGAATTCAGATTCCTTGTTGTACCTCAATCTGTGGTTTCTATTTTACTGTCATATTGTTCCTTATTCTCATCCTCTCCCCCACCCCCCTACATCTTACACTCCTTCCTCTCTTGTTTCTCATTATCAAAGTCAGTTCCTCTGAGATTTAATGTTGTAATGTTGGAGTTTGAACACTGGCATCTTACCATCTTAATGGATATCTTACTTGACAGCTCTGTGAATTTTAGCTTTCTTCTTTAACAGCATATAGTGATGGGAAAAGGCTGTCACTGAATTTAAGTGCAGGGATCTCAGGCAGGCTTGAAATGGAAACCCAGCTAAAATAACTGTAACTTCTTCCGATTGCATTAGAAACTGGCGTAGGCTTGAGATGTTAAAAAGAAAATGGAATATCAATGATGTTACTGGAAAGTCTATCACTGGTATCAAAACCTAGAGTAGAGTATTCATATTTTATTATACCATTTTGTTATTTCCTTTTACAGCAAAGTTATGGACAATGCTAACACTGAGGTAGATCTTACTTGTATCTCTGGGGACTTCTGTATTCATGTTGGGAAATGTCTGTTCTTGAATCCATGAAATATCTTTCATATTTCAGTACTGAGACTCTGGTAAGTAGAGACAGTCCCAAAAGTGGATTTCAGGTTTTGTCATTAAAAATCTTACATTTTATAAATAATTGTAAGTTACAATAATGTTTTCAGTCCCCACGATAGAGAATAAAGATGGCATTTCAGACCTTTCTCATTTCAGAGGGATGATCCTTAGACAGTGCAACATGACAAGTAGTTGAGACTGCAAGCTATTTAAAGCAACTTCTGTGTGTTTCCAGTGTGTATATGCCTTTGTATGTCTGATATTGAATAGGAACCTGGATATGACAGAAGACTGTTCACTGACAGAAGACAACAGGAAGCCTGTGCTATATATACATATACTATGTAAACCAACGCTATTCATCTACCTGAACCATGAAATACTTCTGCTCATTTAAAGAAAGACTACTCATATATAAAGGTGGTGTTGTCATATTCTGAATTTATGTGACATTGGCTGATCATTTGGCTCTAGTCTGTAAGACATAATTAGATCTACACTGATTCTCAGACACTGGACCCAGATGTCTCGTTTCCATGAGATATCCTAATATAAGTATCTCACAGCTGTACTCCTGAAGCAGCAACCACACCTTCTGTTCTTGAAAAATAGCACTTTTTTTTTTTTTCCCCAACAGCTGAATTCTGCAAGCAAGAATAATAATCTCTGCCCCACTCACTCTGATACTGGTGGAAATCCATTCATTGACAGAGGAGATCTTTATTTGTGCAGCACCTTATACAATCTCTAGCTCATATGTTACAGTGCTCCTCACATGGGGAACTGGCTAGGTTAGATGTTCAAGATGTATGGCAGTCAAAAATAACCTGATCAATAAATCAGGAGACATACTGCAAGCTCCTTTCAGAATACCTCCAGTTACAAGCTTGTTCAGTTACATGCAAATATCTATGCACAGAAATTATGCCATAGTGAAATCCATGACAAAAATCCCAAAACACTACTCTCCTCTACTTAAAAGAATTATCATGACCAAAATCAGAGCAGAATATGAACTGAAGAAGAAAGGAGGGAAAGTAAGGATTTTTATTTTTTTAATTGGAATAACCTCTGGAAATATAGTAAAAAGTTTTGGATTTTTTTTTTTAAATTTTTTTTTTTTTTTGCATTTAAATGTTTAAAGGTGAAATTAGGCACTAAACATGATGTTCTTCTGTGAGTACTATAGGATTAAGAGGCAAGTAAAAGTCAAAAGAGTATAAGACACAGTCTGAAAGCCTTGCATGAAGCTAAGCCAATTCACATTGTCAGGGGGATGGGGCCTTGTTGCTGTATGACAGATTTCATCTGCTTAACAATTCACTGTCTGCTGATAATTACAACATTATTTGGAGATCTGAGGGGGAAGGGGTTTGCAGTAAAATCCATCATGTGGCAAATAAAAACCATTTTTGTTTACGATTAATTATAACAGAAGAATGTTCTTACAATGTTTCTGCTGCAATGGTTTCAACAATTCTATTTTCAAAAGAAATAGGCAAAAAATAAATCACTTTTCTTTTTATGCAATATGTGATTTTCCTGTCTTGCCACTGCTGTCAGTGAATTCTAGCTCAGTACTTTTTCTGTGTTTTATTTTTGTTTCATGGTATTTTCAATAATTAGGTTATCATTCCTCTTTTTTTTTTTTTTTCTGTTTTTTTTTGCTCCTGATGTTACTTTTTGTGGGATGTTCCCTCGTCACCTGCTCAAGACACATATTTATATTCTCCATAGGAGAGAATGAAATGGCTGGTATTAACTTGACATCTATTTCTTTCTATGTGAGAAATCATCCTCTGCCCTTAGGATTTAATTAAAAGTGGTTGCTAGGGCATGTGCCCCACTTAGTATACAGACCTTGGGTTACTAGTGAATATGAAATACAGGATACAATATTGTGAGAGGGCTTCATTTTTGCACAGTCACTGAAAATATCTATCCTTTTGAATGAAGCTCAGCATTTCATATGTCTAAGGCCATAGGTCTAGTGGAAAAATATTGCAGTGCACCTGCCCCATCTCCAGCAAATGCCTAGCAAGGACACAATGTTGGAGCTTTAAAAGGCTGAGGTTTAATTCCCTGCTTATCTTTGCCATGTGATCCTGGACATGCTGCTTAGGTATCCATACAGCAGTTGATTCCTTTCCATAGTAGGTGATATTTTTACACACATATCTTAATGCCTGAGATTTCTGATTTCTTTTTCCTTTTTTTTTTTTTCACCACCGTCACAAATGAATATGATTTTTATTTAAAAATACGCCAAATATCTATCCTTTTGAATGAAGCTCAGCATTTCATATGTCTAAGGCCATAGGTCTAGTGGAAAAATATTGCAGTGCACCTGCCCCATCTCCAGCAAATGCCTAGCAAGGACACAATGTTGGAGCTTTAAAAGGCTGAGGTTTAATTCCCTGCTTATCTTTGCCATGTGATCCTGGACATGCTGCTTAGGTATCCATACAGCAGTTGATTCCTTTCCATAGTAGGTGATATTTTTACACACATATCTTAATGCCTGAGATTTCTGATTTCTTTTTCCTTTTTTTTTTTTTCACCACCGTCACAAATGAATATGATTTTTATTTAAAATAAGCCAAGATTATTTTTTTTCAAACTAAAATTCACTTTGTAATTTGCATCTTGTGTTAAAACATTTTCTTCAAGTATTCTTTACTGTCTTGCCATAGAAGAAAAGGAATGAAAATGGACACAAATACTATAATCACATTGAGGTCAATGAGAGCAGGATTTCATAAAAAATCCCACCTGCATTTTATAAAAATCCTGTCACAATGGTTTCCCATTTAACTTTTATAGGTAGAAAGAAAACTGGATTTCAGTTCAGTTCATGTTCCTCTCGCAGATGCCTTTACTGATAACATCAGTGTTCTTCTGCACTCACAGTGAGTGATGTGCCTTTGCATTTCACAGTGATTTGCTTACCTGCAGTCAATGTTCAGCCACTTGGTATTTCTGTAATAGATGAAGTTGTGCCTGAGCCCCAGTTAACAAGTGAGAACCAGAACTGACACAAAAACTCTCTGTAGTTTGTAGATGTATTCATTGGTAAAAATCCCACGATTAAAGCAGACAGTTGTGTTTTTTATCATAGCAAATACAGTAAGAAAGATTTAGTAAAAATGGGGCAATGCCTCAAGTTCTTCTGCATATACCTATCTAAAATATTTCTTTGTGTGAACAGACTTTCATCACTTAGTATTTGTGTCTCAGTTATTTGCTTTTTCAGTGACTGTTTCAGAAAGAAGGTTTTTCAGTTCTTTTTAGCTCATAACTTTTATTACTAGGATCAACTCTCTCTCCTTCTCACCACATTTTTAAGAAACCAGTTTTTTATGATGTGGTAAGTAGTATTGAGCACAGTATAAGTAAAGCCTTGTCAGAGATTTCATTACTACTTCCTTACATTTACATCCTACATTTATAGTACTACGTTGGCTTTTAAATTTATTCCTAAAGTTGGTTAGACATTTATGGACAGAAGACCACTCTTATACCAAAATCTTTGAGCACATTTTCTCTTTTGTTTAATTTCTATACTCTCCTTGCTTGCGTTTGTAAAACATATGCTTTACTTTGTTTAGTTTGAGATATTTTTTTTTCTCCATTTGCAAACCTCTGCAGGGAATGGAACAAAGTCACAAGGTGTTTTTCTTTCCTTACTCTTTTCTCTAGGGTATTGTGCAGCAAAACTGTGGTAAGGAATTCCCATCTGATCTGATAGATAAGTTATATTCTACAGTGACTACCAGCTAAAATGAACCAAGTACGTAAGCAGAAGATGGATGGTTTTGTGGTTAAGACAGTGGACTAAAACTCAACCCTCCTACATTCAACTTTATAGCTCTTCTGCAGGCTTCCTGTGGCTTTGTCTATATTGCAGAAAATGTTGTGTCATGAAGAAATTCCTGGGCTAAAGCCAAACCAAGGCAGAATGTCCACATTCAGTGGACATTCATAGTGCAGTGCTGGAGAAATATATTAGCTTGAGACTCAAGAGCAATACAGTTAGATTGGCCTGAAGATAATGAACTTCTCAGCAAGGCCTATTAACTGCAATACAGCACTGACAGAAATACCAGCTCCCAGTTTTGAAGCTGTCTTGGCTGTGGGTCCACCCAGCTATGGCAGTTCTGACTATTCCTGTTTCTGCAAGACAGATATGTTTTCAGTGACTTTCTGCAATCAATTTAATCTCATTATCTTCTATTATTTTAAATTAAAGTTTATCTTTGTTGAAGTTGCAGTGGATCTATCTATAAATCCCTCTTTTTTTATATATATGCCTTGTGTTGCAGTATCAAAATGTCACTTTTGAGAGAAAAATAAACTCTAATAAAAATAGTCAGAGGCTGTGAGAAAGTAAAGTCTGTATGACACTGTGAAACATTCTGCTGTTGTTTCTCAATCTTTGGTCAAAATAGCACTAGTAGTCAGTAAAAGGCCAGAAAATACACAAGAAAACATAAAAAAAAATAAAAATGTGTATTTTTAAATAGATGCTTGCCCACTCTTGCAAGCCAAGAAACAAAACAATATGATGGAAAATATAAACAACAAATAAACATTGTAGTTTATCTTAGGTTTTACTTCCTTGCAAATAAAAAAAAAAACCAAAAAAACCAAACATTTTATGGCAATACTGAAGTTAGTACATGGTGTTTGTAGTTTTGGTTGTTTGGGTTTTTTGTTTTGTTTTGTTTTGTTTTTTCCAGAGGTTAAATAGTTCTTTAATTGTAACAGGCTGTGAAACTGCTCAGGCTATGTCCTAGCCAAAAAAGACTAGAAGATCTTCCCAGGAAAAATTTGGCATAAATATTATTGAAGTATAAGAAGCTTACACAACTGAAACCCCAAGAGACTCCTTTGCCACACTCTCTAGTATGATTAGTTTATCACCATTCACCAAAGCCAGCTGCTTCAGCATAAACCAGTATGATCCCCCCACCAACCTCCACATCCTTTAGGAGGGCCAAACTGTGAGAACTTCATGGAAACTAGGGTAAGGCACCCAAAGCTCATACCTTGTGTATCATTCACAGCTTGTCTCTCCATCAGTGTAATATCTCATGAGGAGAGTTCTGGGGTTCTGGTCCTGTGATAGCTCAAAAGTTGGCATGACAAATCCTAAGTCACTCACACCATGTCTTTGATTACATGAATATTTAGGCATTGCCTTTCCCCTGGCAGCTCTTCTTTCTAACAGATGGTGAAACCATTTTTAACTTCTAAGACCTGAGACCATCCTTGCTTTTACTATGTTTCCTCCAAATATGAGCTCTATTCTCTGTGTTTTAGCTGGGGTAGTTTTTATTTATGCAATTAAAATATATATAATCTTCTCTTTTCTAAAATATGCTGAAATAAACACTGAAATGGAGAAAACAACCTTATGTTGTTAAGGGAAAAAACATACTCTTGCCTATTATGGTTAGAATTTAAAAGAGAGGAAATTAATTTCAGTGCATTAGAACCATTGTTCAGAGATTTGTACTATGAGTCTGATGGACATCGACACACAAACCATGCCATTATCATCCCAGCTAAGCAAGGCATTTTGACTTTTCACAGCAGAACAGCAATGGTAATTGATTGCAGGTGTTCCAGGCAACAAGCAGCACTGGGATACCTCAACTCCTGCCACCTGCCTCAAAGAGCACTGCAGGAGGATGATGGGGCTGGTCTGGCAAGTACTGAATACACAGAGTGTTTGGAAAATAACTAATTCATAACTTGCTGGGAGAGCTTGTTTTCACTGATATTTCTTCTATGACTTCATAAAGTTTGTGATTTTCTTTCTCAATAAGAACCTCCTGTACTTAAGAAGATGCAAATAAGGGATTATATTTGTAAAATGTGGAACAGGTAAGGAAGATTTGGGGATCTCTGAAGGTGAAAAGGAAAGGAGAGGAGGGGAGTTATTTGGCCAGGTCTGGCACAGATGAGTAAGAGTAAATTACAAAGGAATACCAACTTTGACTAGCTGAAAATGCAGAAAGCCCTCTTGACTGTAAATGTGTCACTCCATGATATAAGATCTAATACTTTGGTTTGTTTGAGGACCATAACTGACTTTGCTTAGGGACCAATGTCTCACTTAAAATAAAAAACTGAAGTGTAACAAAATATGTTTTTCAATGCAATGAAATCTTAAGGAGTCTTATTTCACCTTAAAAATATCTGAGTAATTAGAATATAAATTAGAACTGAAAATCTTCCCCCAGAAAATGATAGAAACCAGTTAAATGGTTAACTTTTGCAGGAAGTAGATGAAGAGCAAGGTTTGTTGCTGACTCTTACTTGGGCTGGCTGACAGCTGGACCCTGTTGAAGCAAACAGTTTACAATGGGGGCTGGGAGAACTGCTCTTCTCATACAAAACTATTTCCTGAATTTGATTAAAGTTTGCAATTTTTTTTTTGTCGTGTGGATTAGTGTAGACAAAAAAAGTTATAAATATATTCAGTGTTCCAGCCAGGTCTGAGGATCTTGTGCCACCTCTGCTCCTTTGGGGGTTATTTTGAATCATGGCCAGTTCAGAGCCCTGGATGAGATTATTCTCCCGTAGTCCCTGACAGTGCATGCAAATCAGCACCATTTCACTCTTCTGGCAGAGAGTGACAAAAAGGTGGATTGTCTGTCTAATAACACAGCTTTGTGTTCAGCATTGTTGGGACTAGCTTAGTGTTGTGGACTTCGTGTGATACTGAAATAGGAATTAACCTGGACAAGATAATGATTTGTGGATTAAGTAAAATGGCTGCAAGGATTCTGGCCAAACAAGAAGGTCTGTGGGGAGACCTTATAGCACCCTCCAGTACTTGAAGGGGACCTACAGGAAAGCTGGAGAGTGGCTTTTCATCAGAGAAGATACTGACAGGCCAAGGTGTAATGGTTTTTAAACTGAGAGAGGAGAGATTTAGGTTGGGTATTAGGAAGAAATTCTTCACTATAAGGGTGGTAAGGAACTGGAGTGGGTTGCCTAGGGAGGTTGTTGATGCCCCATCCCTGGGGGTTTTTAAGGCCAGGCTCGATAAGGGTTTGTGTAACATGATCTAGTGGTCGGGTTCCCTGCTCATGGCAAGGGGCTTGGAAATTGATGATCTTTAAGGTCCCTTCCAAGCTTAATGATTCTGTGATTCTAAGATTGAGGTGGAAACCAAAGGGAGTGGGAAAATGAGTTTCACTATGTACAGATGAGTTCCTGCTAAAAACAAAAGGGATTTCTCTTTGATTTTGGTGGAACTTTAAGATGACTCCAAGGGCTGAAGGGTCATGAAAGTAGAAGTGAAGAAAGAGAATGGAGTCATGCTAATGTTTGCTACTGACAGTGAAAATTGATGAAGGTGGGACGACATGGGCAGAAAAGGAGAGTGACATGGTCTGGCCTCATGAGAGTACTATGATTATAGAGTAGATCTATTTTATCTGGGACTAGTTACTGCATCACTTAGGGAAGCTGCAGGCAGTTAGTAAATTGTTACCACATGGCAAGAGCAGAGAAAAAAAAACAAAACAGAAAAGGGAGGAGGAATCTCCAGACTAGGAAAACTTTATTTTTGCACATTTATACATCATAGCTTATTCCACTTGGATTTTAGCAAATTTGTACCTGATATAGTGTGTTTGTTATTTGCATTGTGTCTAATTCTGAGAGCCTTTAGCTATGCACAGGACAAAGCTGTATTCCAAATGATACCTGTGCATCTTCATGCTTTTTCAGGGTTTCCAAGGATCCAGGAAGTATACAAGTTTCTGCAGTCATCGTGGTTGTTTGCAGCCTGGCAGTAATAATTCTTCATTCTTGGGTTTCCTAACCATACCTCTGTGTGCAGGTTCCTGGAAGAGATCTGGATATGTAAGCTGGTTTTCATTCTCTTTCTACGAAGACGAAGCACACAGTTTCATTTTTATTCAGCCTGGCTTCTAGGTCTAGGCTCTATACCACAGCAAAACTGTATTGGCTGACATACAGGGTTGAGCTCTTAGTTACAAGACTGAAAGCAGAAGGTTACACGTAAGATAAATACAGAACAAAATTCTAGTATCTGCTTTAAAAGCAGATTGCTTGTTTAGCTGGTCTGCTGTCCCTCATCTGCATGCTTGTGTCCAGACATGACTGCAAAGGCCAGGGACTCAGACTGAGCTACATCTGCTGGGTGGATCTCTATCTCCAGAGCAACTCCTCTTACCAAGACTCCAGTTTACTTTGCCTTGGAGATATACTCTGGGTACAAATGCTCATGAGTTTTTTCTCAAAAATTCATAACTATTCAGCCATGGGAGAAGTAAACTATGCAAATGTCAATCAGAACCCTTTTAAGGGGTTAGTACCACAGGTGCTCTTGTTCCTAATTATCAATCTTCCAAGACCTGATGAAGACCACTAATAAACATTGATTACCTCTTGCACAATATAGTACGTATGCATGTTTCATGGTGCTTTGGATTATGGATGTGCTTGCAGCTTTCCATAAAGATTATAAAATATCTAACCCTGTAACAGATGGTGAGAGATGGAGTTGACATACACAGTTTTATTAGCTCAGACTGTAGCAACATGACAGAAAGGAGCCTAGTTGTTACTGGGATTCCCCACTGGATGCCTGCTTAATGTTGAAATGCCAATGTAGAAAACCATGGAAGAATTCAGACTTACAGTCCTCAGTGTCCTGAAAGCTTTTATGCCTTCCTTGCCGAGGTCTGATGAAATGGCTGCCAGCTTTTCATCTGACAAAATTGCTTTAAACAAACATACAATTTGTTGGTCTTTGATATTAAAGTCATAATGTAAGTTTAATTTTACTGAAAGATTTAGTAAGACTTGCTACATTTATCTCAGCTGTTGTGGAAGACACTACAGAAAGAAACATTTTTTTTCCAAAACAATTCAAAATTTGATTATAGAAAACTAGTACCCAAGCTATTTCATTGATAAATTGTCAAGTTCTTTTTTGTGATGGACTTATGGAATTGTCCTGATTTACTGAAATTAAACAAAGATGGAGGACTTAGAATCTTTGATAATACTGCAAGTAAGAGAACTCCACCACTCTAGCAGCAGAAAACAAATAACCACAATAAAATGAATTTAGTTGATCTGTGTTTCCCCCCATCTTTTATTGATCCACTTGGACTGATAATAATCATAGAATCATCAAATCATCGAATCATCATAGTTCGAAGGGACCTTGAAGATCATCAAGTCCAACCATAACCTAAATCCGCCTACTATAACCTGATTTACCCATGCTTAAATCATGTCACTAAGCACTATATCTACATTTTGTTTAAATACTTCCAGGGATGGTGACTTATCAAGAGTGTACAGGTTTTTTTAGGGCCTGTACAGAATAACAGATGCTTGTGTGACCGCAGGTGTTATAAGACAGGGAGAAAAGTATTTTGTCTCATTTCACAGATGGTAAGTTATAGAATAAAAGATTATTCTCCTTTCATTTTTTCCTTTTCCTTTGTCATTCTTAGTCAGAATGACACATTAGCATGCATTTAATACCAAGTTAAATGTAAGGAGCAGAAAAAACATGGTGTCAGCAGAGTGAGTACTTCCAGAGCTTTAACTACATTAACATTTCCCTTGACTTTTTAACTGACTATTGGTGACAATGGAGGAAGTAAATCAGTAGCAGATCTGGAAACTGGTCCATCATACAATAAACAAAATTATAGAAGTTTAAAGGATGCCTTAATTTGCAATACACACCAAAGACATCCCCACCACTTTCTTTGTACCATGCAGGTCAGACTCTTCCTGGGTGTCTGTGAATGGTCCTTTTGAGTGTCTTCATTAATATAATCCAGGTTAGAAGCATATATTTTAAATTAATCTCCTGATCATACATTATTGACACACTGTCATCTGCAGAGGATGTAAACAGGATTGCTTTCAGATTATGTAAGAGAGGCAGTAGATGTCTCACCCCTGGAAACATTCAAGGTCAGGTTGGACAGGGCTCTGAGCAACCTGACCTAGTTGAAGATATTCCTGCTCACTCCAGAGGGATTGGACTACATGACCTTTAAATGTGTCTTCTAACCCAAACTATTTTATGATCCTGTGTGCTCCAGAGGGCACTCAGCATACTGCCAACATTAACGACTCTTGAATTCAGAAGACCAGACTTACAGTAAAATCCAGTTGTATATAGCATGGACACCTAGTTCTCAGGACCAGCTGCAACATTCTGTACACTCTCTCTCCTGTAGCCCATGTACAAATTGCAGATGAAGACTTAGGCTCTGTATTTGTTTGTCCCTACCTATGCACCAGAGTTTGAAAGAAGAAGGTGCGCATGAAAAAGTGAGAAGACAGGACTAGATAACTTACCAAGGGTTATTGTCAAATCTCTCTGATCTCATTTGCGTGGCTTAGTTTCAGTATTACTAAAAAAGGGGTGACTAATAAGGTCAAGAGATTGTTCTCATCCTTCACACTTTTGCAGAGTTCATCAGCTTGGACAAAATAGAAGAGAGAGATGACAGGATTTTATTTAAGATGCCTGAAGAGTTTTGTTGGTTTTTTTTCCCACAGAATCAGATTTTTTGCTGGACCATTCTCATGTAAAAATTCACTGCTTATAGTAAACCAAGCCAAACATGATGCTAGATGAATACTCTCTGTAGACAATACTAGAGAATGCATACAGTTTTCTGGATGACAACACACTAATTTTGTATACCTTAACCAAGAGGCTTATGTTAAAACCATTCTCATTAAAACTATATCAAAATCAGAGACAGAGCACATGGCGTGTAACTAATTGCAGAATAAGGCCTTAAGTCTTTTGCTTTATATTCTCTGTTATTGCTGTTTGTGTGTGCTTAAATTATATGTTGATCTTTGTTAATTAAGAATAACAATATCTATAAAAATTAGCTTTGTTTTTTGACAGATAATTATGTGGTTTTTTTTTTCCTTTTTCTTTTTTTTAGGAGTAACTTGAGGGCTTGGCATAATTAGTGACTACATCAACTTTACTTCAGAATAAAAATTAGAGCACCATTAAAAACTTTAGTCAAGGTTGGATAAGTTCAGGTGGCAAAGTTGTGACAGGTTCTTTCCAAAGATAAACCCATATAAATAATCTGGTTTTGGAAAACTCATTAGGAAAAATTAGACCAAATAATATCGGATAAAGGTTTCTCTTGATGACACAGAGAGAAAGGGCACAAGGGACATTAGCCTCCTTGTCAAAACAGGTTGCTGCAATGCACTCTACTATTCTGCATGGTAGGAAGGTTTTCCTCTGCTGGCATAACTCTTTTTTAGATGAGATGGTGATATTCAGATCTTTTAGGTTTAGTGGAAGTAGCTTCCTTTGGACTGTGCTTCCTCTGCAGGTGTGGAAGGAAGAAGGTTTGAGGCAGCAGAATCTGCTCTGGATCCAGCAGTGTAGTCTTAGACCAGCAACTTCCAGCAAAAAACCTCATTGATTAGAGCTTGCTGCCATTAAAGCTTGCTGATTTGCTTAACATGTTGCATAAAAATTAGATCTTTTTTGAAAACCAGATTTCATCTATTTTTGCCCACATTTTTTCTGAGTTCTGAATTAATCTACTCAAAGTTTTCGTTTTCTTTTTCTTTTTTTTTTCTTTTTTTTCTTTTTTTTTTTTGGAAAGGAGGGCAATCACAAGGACTGTCAAATATTATTCATTTGAATCTTACACTCACCCTCATTCTAATGTCACTGGAAGCAAAGGGAGGCTTTTCAAATTACTTCAGTTTTACAGACCCATAATAGACCGGGAGATTGTGAGATACTGAGTGCCATTCATTGCCACCGAAGTTAAAACCACATCTAGGCTTCCTAAACTGTTAGACTGAACTGATTTAAAGTTTTAATTTGATATTTTGGTATTAATTAAAATTTAAATCTAACCTCTCAGATTCTTCTTCTTCTTCTTCATATGTATAGAATTGATTCGGAGTCTCCATTTAGAATTAAATAACTTCTTACTCTATCAAGCTGTGATTTTTAGATGCTATAAAAACATCCTTCTTATCCTAGGAAACTTTTGAACTAAGAGCAAGGCATCTGTGAGATAAGATAGCATCATATGAAATACACACTTGGAGAAACCGAGAGAGAGAGGCAGGAGAAAATATTATAAAATGTAGCTAGAAAATTGTCAAAGAAAGAAGAAAATGATAATAAAACAAAGCTTATTTAACTTCCTATTAAAACCTATCACAAAATTTTTGGAGCCTTGCACACGCAGACATATAAAATATATAAATATATATCTAAACAAACAAACAAATATTTTTATGCATGTTTTTTGAGGCATAGAATTTTTACTTTTTAATTTAGGTAACTTCCTTTATTCAACATGCAGGTATTTCTTCCTAATGCTACCATAAATCTAGCAGATTCCCTCATTTTATCTTGTGGCCCATATTTCCTAGGTGACAAATATTTTGTGACTTTTTGTTAGAACCTCATTAAAGTACTTGATTTTGGGCAAGTGACATATATATACTGTCTAAAAATGAAGTAGCTTCCCCATCCTGATCCATGCAAATAAACACAGTATGTGCAGTTGAGACATCAGCTGAGCTCCCTCTCCATTCTTCCACATCTAATGTAGTTGGAATGGTTGAGGAATTAATAAGATGGGACATGTGAGATACCTGGAAAGAACTGTGAAGATAACAGTTGTTGATAGCAGGGATAACTGAGAGAGACGAATACTAAGACTTAATTTTCTTCAAAGTGAGCAGGAAAAAAATCATAAAAAGATTTTGAAAGCAAAAGGACTATATTCTTTAGAATTTGCATGTTCAAAACTCAAATACTGTAAGACATGTATGTGATAAAAAATAGCAGCATTAGTTAGGAAATTTCATTTTGATTAAGTACTCATTTCAAAATAAATTGGAAACTAATTTCTATATTCATAATTCGGTTTCCTAAACTAAGCTTTCCTTAGTCTGTTTTTAATAGCTTTAATATACAAGATACATCTCCCAAAATTATATAAATCAAAACTAATGAAAAAAATACAAATACAAATAGTACTTTGAGGCAAAAAGTAGGATTCAGATGTGAAGTACCTGTCTCCCACTGCTACTGCACCACACTGAGGTGCTGTCAGTGTCAGCATCCTATGACTTATTCCACATGCCAAGAGTCAAATGATAACCAGTCCTTTGATCACTGCATGCAGGACTACTTCCAATGCCCTCAAGCAATTTCCTGAGAATACATCCCTGTCCACTCTG
>NW_009970726.1:8353135-8375872 GCF_000747805.2 Chaetura pelagica | reverse complement strand
TTATATATATATATTTATTTTTTTTTTTTTTAAAAGGAGAAAATCAAGATTCTTTCTCAGAAGAATGACAGGATAAAATGATTTTCTGGAGAAGGTCAAAAGACTGATAGATTAGGTATAGTGCAGCTTTACTGTGAAAGCTTTACTCTTTCATGAAATATGCTGTACCTTAGGTGTTAGTGTTAGCAGGCCATTCTTGTGACATCCAGAAGGAACACTAGGAATGCCTTCTGAGGCATCTTCTGTGTTTTCTTCCACAGCTGATTTTGTTTTTCAAGGTGCTTTTCTATTTTATTAAATAAAGTGGACTAGTCATAGAATTTGTTATTTTTAAAGGATTTGAATGGAAACAAACAAAAAAACCCATTCATTTTAAGTTAAAGAAAATTACTTTGCCATTTGTTTTGTTCTGAGTGCCCTTCTTTTTCTTGCCAACAAGGAAGGTGTATTATGAGAGTTACTGCTCTTATAAAAACTGCTATATTTTGCATTTACTGTTTGTTTCTTTGAAATGTCTTTTCCCTTGCCTACAGATGTTCTGTGTTCGGAGCTGATCCTGGCTCAGGGATCAAACTACAGAAAACAGAGCCTCTTGCCGTAGTCTGAGGCTGTCTTCCCTAGCTCCACTGGCCAGAACTAGGATGTCTCCAGGCTATGAAGCAAAATTCTGTGCTTCTCCAGCCTCTGGGGATTACAACTGCAAAGTTCATAGTCCCTTGATTTGATGATAATCCTGCGATCCAGAACAATCCAACTCAGTCCAGTCAAGTCCAATCAAATAGATGTTTCTGGATGAGTGCAAACACTATAACAGGTTCCAAGCTTTTGCATGCAAGCATTTTCCCCATAAATTAGATTAATTGATTTTTATGGTCATGATTCTGTAAATATGACACCCACAAGCAAACTGAATAGCACACTGACTTCACAAAACAACTCTTCATGTGCTTACGTGGAATTGAGTGAAGATCTGTTAGCTTTGGGGTTTTTTTGTTTGTTTGTTTTTTTAATTGTCTTTTTTAATGGACTTCTTAAAAACCTAAATATTCAGGTAATTCTTCACAAACTATTGAATTACTAAAAACATTGTTGAGTTTTTTTTAAGCTTTCAATTAGGCTTGCTACTTGATCCATTTTAGCAGTTTTATTGAACTAATAGCATTGTTCTCTCTGGATTATGATTTGGACTGTGATCCAAAACACTTAACGGAAGTTGAATGAAATAATTCACATTATTAAAGTGACTCATTTTTGTATGTTTTTGCAAGCTTAATCCTCAAAACCAGATGTTATTAGTTTACTAGTCATACACAAGAACTAACTAACTTCTAGCAGAATAGAAATCACTAGGAAAGAATCTATTAGCTTTTATAATAAGCAGCAAACAGTAATAAATACATTTTTAAATGATAAAAAACCAACAATACATTGTCCTCTAAATATGCTGCTATCTAAAATGCTGCTTACCAGACTAAATCCAATAAAATTAACTTGGTAGATTAGCTCAGTTCATTGTGTTTAATTAAATACATCCTGAGTTATGCTCTCAATGAATTAGCCAGGAACATTTGCTTCTTCTCATTTACACCCTTGCTAAAGTAGCAGTTGGAGCAACTCTATTCTGACTAAATACTGGGAAAGAATTGTGTATAAGAACTGAGTGTGAGCTCTGCAAACTCGAAGAATTAACCCCAAAGGAAGGGGAGAGATGATCCAGGTGAATTTTAGCTTGGAAGTACCATATTTCAAAAGCATGTAATCCGCAATGTAATCCTGAATCCTTCTTAAGGGCAGGCTTTGCTCCAGAAATATTATCCTGACCTTACTCTTACTGTTGCTATGGAAAAAAATGCTTCCTGGCTTCTGGCAAAGAGCCAGTAATTGTATTTAAATGGGGTGTTGAACAACCATAGTATGTGCAGTGTGCTATTATTTCTTTGTGGGAGGTTTATTATAGGTTTCTGGTATATAATCTAAATTAGATTCTGAGGAAAAATAATGCTTTTAAGTTTAGAGATTGTATTCTGTCTTTAAAATTCCCTGATTTCCCTGATAGCTTTCTGAAGTTCTTCTGAAGCTGTAAATGTTATCTATATTCCTTAATCAAACCATCCTTTCAACCAGCTGCAGCAGAATATCTCTCTTTTATGTTTATGGGAACTTGGATGCAATTATTTTACAGAGATGAACTTGCTATAAACAACCCTATCATTTCTAGACGTTCAAATTTCATTATCTTACACACAAATCAACACTGACGCTGCTCTATTCTGGCTCTGATATGCTGTTTAGAATTAACATGGGTGAGTGATCTTTTATTCAATTTCATTGTATCAGTGAGTAAATTTAGCAAGTAAGTTAGCACAGGTCGAGGAATGAATTTTTTCAAGCTATTCCAGATACTTAAATCTTAACAGATTGGTCGACACAGAAAAATTGAATGAAGCATATTATTCTTGTCTGCAACAAGTGGAAATTAATAAGTTTTAGACCAAGCTGCTAGTTACTGAGTGATTATTAATACCTGGGATTTTATCTTTCCTGTGTGGTTTATAAGACTTAATGAGTATTGCATATTTGATTTACATTTACCTTTTTTTTTTTTTTTTTTAAGACAGTGTACATGTGTGTGCATAATTACTCAGATGGCAAAACAAGGTGTGCTCGACTGTTAATAAAATTAGAAACAAAAGTCAGTTAGGCAGACATTAACAGTTGTAGCTTAGGCTTCTCATCCTACTGAAATGAAATTATCTTGATTTTGTTTTCAGTGGGTGTTGAATAATTCCATATAGTGATGTTTTCTCTAGCATCTCCTACAGTCTGTTCATATACACTCATATATTCAAGAATTATACAGAAAAGCAATTCAACTTCTCCTGAGGTTGCACATGATCTGAACTTGTTACATCTTATTTCTCTTCCCCTGCCATTTTTCTTGTAGTGACTTTTCAGCAAAGGTTATCTTTCTTGACTTTCTCTTAAAAAACACTTTCCTGCTGTTTCCATCCTCAGTGCCTCTGAAGGAGCCACTTCTGCTACAATTTGCTGTGAATCAGCTCCGTAATTATGTTCAATGAAAAGATAATATATACACCTGCTACTTTCCATTTTTCCTAACTGTGTTGTACTCAGTGATGCTTAACCATCCTCCACTGCAAGCCTATGAAGAGAGAAGTGTATATCTTTTGTGTGTACTGGGGCTGTTTAGCACATATCTAAATTGAATTGGAACTTTATTGTTTTTACCATCAGGAAACAACAATTTTTTGACACTTCTGTTCAGCTTCTGAAGAAAACAGTTTGGCCTGGTAATTACAGACAAGAGAAATACAATAAGCCAACACCACTTTCTAATGGATCACGTTGAAGGGTTTAGTAATGCACTATGAGGGTATGTAGAAGAGCATAAAAGACTGGTTTGCTGAATAAGATCAGCACTTTGTCTAGCTAAGTATTTGTCCCATGACAGTTACCAATTATAGATGTACAGCAGAAGGTATAAGAGCTTTTAAGCAGGTTATGACACACTTCCCAAGAATCCTGAATTCTTGCTGCTTCAGGAAGACAAAAGCACATATTTATATTTAGCAGTCATGGATTTATTCCTTTTATTTTTTCTTTGTAACTTTAACCTGTAAACTGGCCAGATTCTACGTCTCAACCCCATATGGTCTTCAAACTCAGTGTCTTATTTCACAGAATCAAAGAATGGTTTGGATTGGAAGGGACCTCAAAGATCAGATACGTCCTACTCTTTTGCTTGGACAGTGACACGTCCCACTAGACTAGGTTCCTCAAAGCCTTGCTAACACTACTGAACAAACTTCACCCACATTAATAACAAGCAAAGATTGCTGCTTGGTGTATTTCTTTTGATCAAATAATCTGTACATCAGGTTACCATTTTCATGATGGTTTAAACTAATGATTATGTTGTATTTTATCTAAACCAACACAGAATATGGGGTCACCTTCTAAAGGTATCTGTCTATCAGCAATTTTATACTATACGGCAACTTGATGAGTCTCGATTATCTGACACATACTTAGTGGGAATTAATTTATTGAATAAGAAGATGCAGTTCTACAAATTCATTATAATGGTACTCTTCATGAGGACTTTATACTAGTCAAAAGGTTTATAAAGCTTTTTAAGTCTTCAGACAAACACGCATTTTACTTCTGGCACTTCAAGATTTAATGAGCAGCTAGTATAACAATTTTGTGTTTCACCAGATAGGGCATGGAGAAAAACCTTAAGAATATTGTTGACTTGTACTTCACTGGCTTCTACAAGTTTTCTATGCAAGAAGCATGCTGTTGACTTCACTCACCCACAATGTATGGTCTGAAGCAATCAGACTAAGAAAATCTGCAGATAAAAGTAGGAAAGCAGCAGGAGGACTAGAGTGAGTGAAGCAAAACATATCAATCTGTGGAAGATGCCTGACTGCTTCCAATTGTACTGTCATGATCTTGTGATTTATCCTCTAGGGAGAAAGAATTGCAATTATACTGTACCAACAGGTACAAAAATGGAAGGAAAAGTACATCTTGAGCATATTTAAAGATTTGTTAGTTTTATCCAAAATCTCCTTTGGGGCCTTCTTAAGCCTGTGTTAGAATTGAAATAAAATTCAACAAAGCTTATGTTACGTGGTTCACAAACATTAAAACCCACCAAGTTTGTATAAATTTAAAAGCCCAAACACATATAGATGAATATGTACTGCTCTGGGCTCAAATATTAAGAACACAGATGCTAGCAGCAACTGGGAGGTTTGGGAATGATTGAAATAATAAATACTGTAGCTTTTATCACTGTAAAGATCTGATTCTTATCTGTAATAGTAAGGATTGTATCAAGACTAATACAAAGAAACAAATATAATTACATAAATTCTATGCTAGTGTCAGAGAAGTCATGCTTTCTGTGTTCTAAGTACATAATAAATATTCTTCAGAAATATTCTCTGACCTAGGAAATTGTTGCTATTTTACTAAGAAGATAATAAAGTAAAAGTAAGCTAAGTGATTTGCATAAATAATAATAGTCTGTCAATGGTGAGAGTTAATAAAAAGGCACAAGGAAACCCAGTGCTCCAAGTGGTGGTCACAATCTCTTACCAGGAAAAGGAAAAAAAATCCTCCCCAAATTAGTCTGCAATGATTTTTAGGCAGAACTGTAATTCCAACCAAACTTATCAGTCTCTAGGCAAAACATGAAAAAGTTATTCAAATGGACTTCTAGAAGGAATGAAAATTTATAGTTTGCTCGATCTTAAAAAATTCATTCCACTCTGATGGAACAAGAGAGCATGGGAAAAGTATCAATTTCAAAACTAGAGGGAAGGAAACCTCTTTGTCAGAAATATCAAGTGATGGCCTCTTTTTAAATCTGAAGTTGTTGAAATGTTCTAGCAAAATTAATTGTTTTCCAATATGTCTATTCAAAATACATGGGGAATCCCATGGAAATTTTCCAAACATTTCTACCTTTGATCAAGTCACCAATCCAATGAGTTTCCTCTTACAGATAACAAAGTTGTAACTTCCAACAAGGTTATTTGAATTACACCATTTTGAGCTTTCCTATGTGGTCTACATCTGTGCATGCTTTAAGCCAGACCTCCATTAGCCCTTGAGTCTTTGGTCTATACTGAAAAAAAGACACTTTGCAAGACTGGGTGTCTCCTTGCTAAATCCTACTGCATCTCTTTTCCATTCATATGGCAAATGGCCAATTGCTGGTGAGTCTGACCTTAAGACAACCCCATCATGTCAAGGAGGAATACTTGTCATTATTTCCCCTGTTCCTTTTGGCTGTACCTTGCTTGTCTTCATCTGCAACTTGATTTTCTGCAAGACTATAATGAGGACATGGCCCTGTGGTCACTTCTTGAATGCATATGGGCTCTCCTGCTCATGGCTTCAGCCCTCAGGCTTGTGGAGACACTGCAGGTGTTTCCCAGTGGCTGGTCCATGAACCTGGTAGTGGCAGTTGACTTGAACCCACACTTACCAGATTTATTTCTGGTGTGACCCTATCTAAACGCCTCAATGAACTGGATGGTTTCAGGCTTTTAAAGACAAAACTATTTTGCTTTTCCTAAGACATTTTGCTTATTTCTCTCTTTTGAATAGGAGCAGGCATGAAATACAGATAAGTCTTAAGATTTAAGGGGAGAAAGGTGTCAGATCACAAGGTTTTCAAAGAGAATGCCACTGGATCTGAAACTGCTTAGAATAATAGCAAGAATAATAGATGCAGAAATTAACTATGATCTTTTTGAAAAAGAAGACCTGTAAGAGACTGGGTGTACAATTAATGCATCTGAGAGGAAAATCTTGCTGAAAACGGTTCTTGTTGCAGCTACTAAGGATCTGTCTTTATAATTATACTTTCTGTGGAAACTTGTGCTGTTATTAATTGAACACACCAAGTAATTTCTCAGAATGAATTGTTTAAAACACAGCTCCTATCTTTCAGTGTAGTGCAGTCAAAATAAAACCTTCCAAATAACCCTTTCAACTTTCACTGCCATCACCTGCCAATGTGACTCTTTGAAAAGGTTTTTGGTTTAGTAGCTTCTTGAGATGAAAGGAACATAGTCATATCCACAGATAAAACTCATGTGATTAATCTCTGTTGCCATTTGGGCAAGAAAGAGTGCTTTTCTTCCCAGGATTTTATTGATTGTTTGTGAACTCATTGATAAAACAGGCTGTGTGCCTTGCTGCAAAATGCTGCCAGCTCTGCATGCCGTCTGGTTTAACAATGAATCCAATACTAAATGTCCTGTTTGTGACAGGAATCTTATGAAAAGCCATGCTTTTAAAAATAACAAGTGGTAATTTGTACATCACTTTACGGAGGAGATGTTATTCTAATCTTATTTATGTTGTAAATCCAGCAAACATCTTAAAAAAGTGAATTAAATTAAGATTAAAATCATGGGGAAAAGGCAATCCAGGTTCTACTGTCCTTGCTGGAAATAAAATTATTTATTATTTTATCTAATATCAAAGACAGAGAAATGAAAACTCTGTAACTTCATAAGATCTTAGCTGAAACTAATCAATAGGATTCCAAACATTCCAAGGATCACTTTGTGTTAGCCCAGATTTGCTATGTGTTGGAGTGCAGTTAACATGGGAATATCAGATAAATTCAGTTACCCCCAGCTGCAGGCAGGAAAGCGCAGTGAATTGTGATCAGCATTTGTCCTCATGTTTGCTATGAGTGATGGAGGCAAGTCAGCATAAGCACACACACCCAGATAATCAGTTACCTGACAGGGCTCTGGATGATGAAAAGTCTTTTCTTTGTCTCCAGAGAGCACAATGTTTATTTCAGACATTTCCGGGAAGACAAAAGGATGGAAGAAGCGCCTCCAGATTGCACTGGGATGACAAAGATCTGCTAATAAAAATGTAAAGGTCAAAAGGCTCCATCCTCCTTGGGTGTAAACCAGCATAACTGCAGCTATGACACCTGCTTACAACTGCTGAGGATCTTGATTACCAAGATATTTCCTGTGTCCTTTTTTGTTTGCTTGTCATGCAGTACAAAGGCCATGCAGAAACCTCATAAGCACACATAGGTTCCAGATAAAAGCATTTGCTGTTAACACACCAAGCATAGTACTTGAGGGATAATTAGTAGGCAGTTTTCTGGCAGTTTACAGAAAAAAGCCTGAACACCAACAACCCTCAAGCTCAACAAGGACAGCAAGGACCACTGCATGGGTAGAATAGCATTTGGAGGGCACTAATATATAAATCCTAGCTCACATATTTGCCCTTGAGCAGTTTAAATCTTTACCTCTCCTAAGGACAAGTGCCTGGAGCACCTGAAGGTGGATCTGACATTTGCATCACATATCTAGAAGAAATAAGATAGCATCCTTGTGAATTTGATATATATGTAACCAAGTGAATCACACCTCTTTCAAGTATGTACTTTCATTATTTCAACAGCTACAAAACCTCCCTGAATCGTCTATAACACTTCTTAGACTTTCACTGACATTCACTCATATTTATGTATTATTTGATATTTATTTTTCAAATGGCTCTAATGGAGAGCAACACTAAAGAGACAATATGTAATAAAAAAAAAAAAAAAAGGAAACAAAAAATAAAAACAAAACCTGAACTTCCACTATTATGTGGATGACATTCAAATATATGTTGTCAAATCCTAGCATGATGTTTTCTTGCTAAAAGATCAGAATTCACTCTGGAATGGACAGAAAGTCAATTGACTTCACTTAAATCTGCCTTCAACTGAATTGCTGTTGATTGGTACATGACATAAGTACAGAAAGGTAATTTTCCCATGCTTGCATTTTGATGGACTGGAGCCCAAAACTTGCCTTGTAAGGTCTTGCTACTGTTGTTTCAAGGTGTTTTGTGGGTTTTTTTTCTACTTTTTTTTTATGTTTGTATTTATTGTTTCGGGGTGTTTTTTTTTGCTTTTTTGTTTGTTTGGTTTGGGTTTTTTTGGGGGGGAGTTGTTTATTTGTTGGTTTTTTTATTGTTTTTTAAAAAATATTATTATTTTAAGGATGTAAAAAATGAAATGTTCATTAGTTGCAGATGATTGGAGATTATTATTTCTACTTTCATTACAAGTAGGTCTCATTAGTGCAGGGCTTTTTGTGTTGGCCTTCTTGCCACTATGTGACCTCTCTGGCAGCTTGGAATTCTCTGGACAGACTAAAATTGCTGATCATATCACTCCTGCACTGCCTTCCTCTCAGTGCATCTCTGTTTGACAGTAACCAGTTGCCATGGAAATAATTGTGGTACCACAAATTCAGTGTTATGATTTCAACAGACGATCATGTAAAGTGGAAGAAATGGTCTGCAAGAGTATCTAACACAAACAGCAAAGGAAACAATAACAACATATCCAGGAGGACAACACTGTCCGGTATCTGTCTGCAAGGCTTTTCTGGCTGGTCCCTCAGGTAGATTTTTCAGGTCAGATTCCTTTTCTTCAATATTTCTGTTGATGGGAACTCCTTGCTCTCTGCCAGATTTTCTATTAATCCTTAGGCAGTTAGACATTCAGTGAAGTGACAGCAGCATTCCACAACAGCAGGTATCTAGGGCTAGACAAAATGCACCAGACAGCATCTCATTTGTATTCTGCCCCACTTATGGCCGAGACACTGCTTACATGCAGCACTGGGACGTGGCCATGGCCCTTCTGTCATTCAACACAGGCTAAGAAGTCATGTGCATCAGACATGGAGGAAGGTGACAAGGTGTTTCTCTGCCAGCCACTGCACCTGGTACCACTTGATATCTCATTTCTTTGTCTCTCTGTTCTTTTTTTGTTAGATTTATGGGAACATTTCTTGTTTGAGCTCTATTCATGGAAAAGCCCTGCACAGACATCAGCAGCTATATATGGAAAAGATTCTCACTTACAAAGAGACCCAACATACCTGTCAATGCCGTAAATCAGTTTACGAAAATCTCCATGTCCTGCAGCTAGATTTTGTCCATGGTAAAGGTTTGTCACCCAGCTCGAGCATATGAAGTTTCTGAAGGATTTTGCTGAGGTTTAGCTCTTTAAGCATAGTAGGGTAACCTCAAGTCCCACTTTATCTGGGAAAGATTGCTGGAAATTATCCAACCTCTTCAAAACCTCTGAAAATTTACTTCTTGGCCCAGATTTTTGCTAGGAGAAACAGAACATTCCTTGTTTCCAGCCTGTGAACAAATAATTCCTAAAAAGCTGCAGTAGATAGAAACTTTGACTCTCTGCTGGCTCTGCTGTAGCTCAACATACTGCTATTTCACTTGCTTGGTTATCTTAATTTTCTGATGATGAATGCTTCCTGTATGAGCTTGTCCTGATAGAATATTTGGAGTCAAGTAAGAGCCATAAAATTGCATGAAGGCATAAAGGCATAAAACATAGTATTTACAGTAGACATATTATATATTACTAGCCAGAAAGTCTATTAAGGGATATGAAATAGATCTCCCCACACTTTATTTAATCATCTGTAGAACTAGGATATTAATATCTCCCTACCTTATAGGCATATTGTGAGGGTAAATACATTCATGGCTACAAGGTACTTACGCTGGTGTCCTGGGACAACACAGTATCTAGGTAATACCTGGAGGGAAGGTGGGTGGGGAGAGGACTGGGAGGGTGAGGAGGAGTTTCTTTCGTTTTTGCTGAAGTAAACTAATTAATTCCTGGTATAATGCCACTGACTCCAAAGCAGCAAATGTTGTCTTTGAATTTTAACTGTTTCAAAACAAGGGTTTGAAGGCTTCTCTTGTGCTGCTCATAGTATTTCAAACCTTTGGGTTAAATTGCATTCAAAACATGTCCAGAGTGTCCCCAGCACATACCAGCATATTCTGTTTTCCTCAAGTACGGGCCAGAGCCATCCTCTCCTGTTTTGTGGATCTGTTTGAAATAATCAACTTTCTCCTTGGGAGCATTTGCATGCATGAATGTTTTCTCATTCATGGAGAGTGTTTTTCATTTCTGAGAGAAATTCAAAGAAAGAAAGAGAAATATTTTGATTTATGCAAAGCTGTGAATGTTTTTGGAATTATTTTTTAAATCTAGCTACAACCAGCTTACACTAATATAATTTGTTCTAGGCCTTGTCTGCATAAAAATGTTCAACTAGTTTTAAAACAGTGACTATGTAACATTAGGATTCTAATCCACTAGTCTTGGGCATAATCAGAAGAAAATTGATATGGGATACACAAAGATTTACAGAGTAGTGTCACAATCAATGTAAATAAAACTGGGTGGGGGTTTTATGGTAGAAAATAGGCTTTGTCAGACAAACTAGATATTGGGGTTTTTTTATGGTATAACAAGTATGGCTGTCAAAGATAAGTGTTGGTAAAATAGCTGGGCTGTAATTCAAAACAAGATTTAGGAGTGCTGTTTAGGAGAGAGAAGGCTGAAATTTAGAGCCCTAGCTCTGTATATCAGATTTTCAAGGCACAGACAGGTCTATACCTTGTATGGGAAAGAGCTACATTCTTAACAGTAGGAATCACAAACTCCATGCATTGATTTTGGGAATGCTGAAGAAAATTCTGTTGAAAAGTAAGCACTTGAGACTCAAAGGAAAAGTTGGAAATAGAGAGGTCTCCAGTAGCCTTCTGAGGGAAAATGACATAATTCTGCTTTCAAAGGAGGTAATAAACTTTACCATGAGTCAGGACAGGAATTCCAACTTCCTTGGAAGGGCCTTCTCAGTCTCCTGACAACAGGGAAAGCAAGGGAGGAAAAAGTGTCATTTGGCTTTGGTTCCTCTGCGAGGCATGTTGGCCATGGAAAAGGGCATCTGAGGCTGTTTCATGCTCAAAGCCAGCTGGAATAGTGCTGGAGGACCATGTCTTGGGGAGTGAGCCATAACGAAGGAGCCTGTTTTATCCTCACTGCTGCTGGAGAGCACACTCTGGAGTGAATTATCACCAGCGATGTCAATACAGGAGAAAGTTAACTAAAGAGGACCAAAACCTACAGGGAGCAAACTAAAAAATAAGCAATGTAGATAAATGATGTGGAGTCCAAGAATCACACTTATTCCCTGCTGTTCTTCATTTAGTATTGTATTGTAGATGTACCAGCAGACACAAACTATAGTAACGCCTGAACAGATTCAGAAGCAATGACATTTCTGTTTCTCTCCTGACTATCTTCATGACAGGAGTAGCTGTTTAGAATCCATCCAAGAAGCTGTCCATAAGGCAGTGTTATTTTTATATTAATTCAGTGCAGTCCAAGAAATTCGCTGTTTGAATAGAAACCATTAGATTTTGTTTTGGTTTTTTTGGTGGGTTTTTTTTTTTTTGGTGTTTGGGGTGGGTTTTAAATTTTTTATTTTTACCAATTTAGGCAAAATATTGCTTGATGTTTGCACACCAAATGTCACAAGCTGGCCAAGATGTGCATTTCAGGGGATCTCGGAGGATCTGGAAATGCAGGGCAATTGTAGTGGACTCCTGTCCTGAACTACAGATTTTGAATGACACATTATCAGATCAGTACTGAACACCTATCTCCTTCATGTCTGCCAGATGTTTGATGAAGTCCTATATGACATTCTGGTAACAAAACTATCACTATACGAAAAATGAGTGAAGATTACTTAAATTGATTTAAACTAACTCAGTTTGGCAAGTGACATCTTGCCAAAACTACAGTTTTGGTGTATGGGAGATATGCTTTAGATTAGTTATTTTTAAGTTTTGGTATTGTCTCTGCTTTCTCATATATTTCACCATTCTTCTGTGGAAAATTCTGTTTTTCAAGCATTTTGATCGTCGTTGTTGTTCAGAAATATAGGGAAAAGAATTTTACAATAAAAATTCATATAAGTATAAAAACTATCCAAACTGAAACTATAAGACTTTTATTCACCCAGTGGTCATATTTTTTTCTTTCTTTCTTTGTTTCCCTTCTTCAACTTCTCCTCCCCCCGCCTTGAATTTGAGAATTTGTCTACCACAAAAAAAGAGAAAAAAACATGAAATTTTGAAGATTTTGTAATATGAAAAGATTATTTGCAATCCAGCTCTAATTAAAACCTTTATTCAGTTAAATCTTAATTAATTGGCAAATCTTAAAAAAAAAAAAAGTAATAATGAATAATCATACTATGGAGCTAGTCCCACTGCAATCTGTTCTTTACCAAATGCTATACAATATCCTTATCTGTAGTCTTGAGAGAGTGTAGTCATTGCTAATAAAATTTACAGATGACAGGAGCAGTAAATAATGAAGATGATTGATTTCTTTGGATATATTTAATAATTCCTTGAGCAGTCGTTTTCCATTTGAAACACATGAAAAGATACACCTTTAGGATAGGAGTCAGAAGGTCATGAATGCAAACTGGTGGGCAGTACTTGAAATGCTGAAATGCTCAAAAGTCTTGTGGTTGCAAAGGAGATTAACATGAGCTCTCCCTGTGATGCTGTAGCTAACAGGTCAAAACAGCTTTGAAGTGTGCATGAAGAGAGAATATTAAATAGACATGTGATGGTGATATCCCCCATGGTGATACTGCAACGCAGTGGCTCAGTCTTGTGTCCATAATGCAGAAAAAGAGGTGTAAACTTAAGTGATTCAAAAAGGAGTCACAGATACTACTAGTTTTGGAAGCTGATTGTGTACAAGACTGAGGAGTATAAGGAGTTTTCTAATAATTTATCCAAGAGCTTCTAGGTTGATTATTGATACAATTACAAATCAAAGGATATCCAGAAGTAACTAGTTCTTAGTCTAACAGAAATAGATGCACCTTTGGAAGCAGAAAAAAGAAAAAAAAAAGATGTCACCTTTGGAAGCAGAAGCCAGAAAAGTCTGGGCTAGAAAAAAAAACAACAACACATCTTTTTAACACTGGAAGCAAGAAAAACTGGAGTGATATTTATTGGAATACAGTGTTTTTCCTAGTTTTTAAAATCTTTAACCCAGGGCCAGATGCTTGCAGAAATGCATACCTAACTGCAGAGTCTTAATGCATGCCTCACCCACACGAGTGTTAAGAAATTAACAGGTTTAGGATGTTCTTTTAAATTGCCATACAATGACTGTAGGACCTCTGTGCTACTGACCTCCTCTGGTTAGGATCCATCACAGGCCTTCCTTCTGCGCCCATTTTGCCCTCTCTAATTTTTTCTACCTCTTTTATGTCATCAATAGTAAACATTTGGCTGCAGGATGAGGCAGATGAACTGGAAACTAACCTAAAAACAGCAAAAAAGCAATGCCAGTGACTGAAATAATGTGTTCAGAGCAGTGAGCAATCTAAGACCACATCAACCTACACAGATCTTTCTAGGCTTGCTCCTTTCCTTGCTCAAACTGCTCAAAGAGAAGTCCTGGCTGGTTTTGTCCATGCCACCTTAGACAATATGCCCCATGTAAAGATTTACAGTCTCTGACTTACTTAAGGCACAAAAGGAATAGGGCAACACAATCCAGACAACAGCTGAAAGAGAATTTACTACTTTTCACTAAGCAATGTGGAGCCCAGACAGTAACTTGACCATGAAGAAACCTACATCCCAGAACATGTACTTGCTAAAGCTTTCTCCTATCTCTGGACAGGGACTTTTTCTTTTTTTTTTTTTTTTTTTTTTTTTTTTTCTAAAATGCAGCATTTTTTCTTTATATATTGTGTTGCTGAAGGTGGGGAGAAGAGAGTGGTTTTGCTGCTTTCCTGACCTAAGACAAGTTGATTGCTTCTGCTAAACAAGCACTTAAAAAGTCAGCCAAGCTGAAGTGCTTGTCCTTCAGGCACAGAAGTAAACCTTTAACTCATTGGGGAATGTTTTTGGCAGAAAACTTAAATAAATGTGGTATTTATGCAGTTAAGTGGGCTTTTTTAGATCTTCATCATGAAACTAGGAAGATAAGTTGATAGTTATGATATTATTTTGAATTTTACCCTAAATTGACTAGATCCAAACCAACATGCCAATGTACTGCAGCCATGGGGGATCAGGAGAGAGGACTAGAATCTGTGTTTACTAGTATAAGAACTGTGTGGTGTCAGGTGAACTAGCAGGTGACAGGTTCAAAACAATGACAGTGGCTCATCAAGTTTTCATCAGTCCTTCAAGTGGTAGGGAAAAATACTGAAAGAGGAAGGAAAACACACCTGATTAACATGTGGCTCAGAGGCTGGTGTCATTGTTGTAATTTTGGGTTCTTTGATCACAGGGAAGTTTATACAACACCAGGTCTGCTGGCAACAGATGGAGCACATCTGTCACAAAAGGGGAAAATGATCCTCACACAGGAGTTGGTGGAGTTCATTGAAAGGGCTTTAAACTAAGCTTGAAGGGGGAAAGGGATGAAACCAGGCACACTAGACAGGAACCTAAGAGCGGCTTTCAGTGCTGTCTCAGTTGAGTTGGCAGGTGGTGATACATGTGGCAACCAAAATACAGAGTTCACTAATAGGTTAGTAACTATGAAAGTGTCTGGGAACGGGCAGACAGCAACTAGGACTTGTCTCCCCAAAATGGTGGTAGGATCATTAGCCCAGTTAATGTTAGCCCAGTTAATGTTAGTCCAGCGTCTACACCAATGCACACAGCATGAACATCCTCCAGCATGAGGAGCTGGAGGCCACTGTGTAGCAGGACAGCTATGACATAGTTGCCATCACAGAAATGTGTTGGGATGATTATTACGACTGGAGTAGTGATGAATGTCTATAAGGTCTTCAGAAGGGATAGGCAGGGAAGGAGAGTGGTACTGTGTGTTAGGGAGTGTTTTGATTGCATAGAACTTGACAAATGAGATGGTAAGGTCAAGTGTTTATGGGTAAGGATTAGGGAGAGGGACAACAAGGCAGGTATCCTGTTGGGAGCATGTTACAGACCACCCGACCAGGATGAGGAAGCTTATGAGGCATTTGACAGGTGGTTGGCAGAAGTCTCCAGCCCTGGCTTTCATGGGGGAACTTCAATTTACCAGATATCTGCTGGAAATACAATACAGCAGAGAAGAAACAATCTAGGATGTTCCTGGAGTGTTTGGAAGATAACTTCCTGACACAGCTGGAAAGTGAGCCTCCCAGAGGAGGTGCCTCACTACTAGACCTACTGTTTACAAACAAGGAAAGACTGGTGGATGATGTGGTTGTCAGAGGCCGTCTGGGGCTTAGTGACAATGAAATGATAGAATTCTCAATTCTTGGTGAGGTAAAGGAGGGTGGGGTCAGTAAAAATGCTACCATGGTCTTCTGGAGGGCAGACTTCAGACTGTTCAGGACACTGCATGGGAGTGTCCCTTAGGAGACAGTCCTGAAGGACAAAGAAGCCCAGGGTGGCTGGATGTTCTTCAAGAGGAAAAACTAAGAGGAGCAGGGGCAGGCTGTTACCATGTGTTGTAAAATGAGATGTAGGGGAAGACGACTGGCCCGGCTGAACAGGGAGCTCCTGCAGATACACAGGAGAAAAAGGAGAGTCCACTAATTTTGGAAAAAGGGGCAGGCAACTCAAGAAGAGTACAGGAATCTAGCTAGGTCATGCAGAGGGAACATCAGAAAGGCAAAAGCACAGCTATAACTCAATCTGGCTACTGCTATGAGAGATAGCAAAAAAAGTTTTTTACAAATACGTTAAGAACAAAAAAGATAGTCAAGGAGAATGTCCACCCTTTATTGGATGCAGGGGGGGAACATTGCTATCAAGGATAAGGAAAAAGGCTGAGGTACTGAATGTCTTCTTTGCCTCAGTCTTTAATAGTCAGACCCATTATCTTCAGGGTATTAAACCTCCTTATAGGGATGGAGAGCAACAGCAACTCCTCATAATCCAGGAGGAAGCAGTTAATGACCTGTTATGACACCTAGACACTCACAAGTCTATGGAGCTGGATGGGATTCAACTGAGAGTGCTGAGGGAGCTGGCAGAGGAGGTTGCCAAGCTTCTCTCCATCATCTATCAGCTGTCTTGGTTAACAAGGGAAGTACTGGATGATTGGAGCCTTGCCAGTGTGACACCCATCTACAAAAAGGGCTGAAGGAGGATCCAGAGAACTACAGGCCTGTCAGCCTGACTGTGGTACCAGGGAAGATTGTGGAGCAGTGTGTCCAGCATGAACAGGGACTTGAACGTGCCCCTGTATTCAGTACTGGTGAGGCCACAGCTTGAGTACTGTGTTCAGTCCTGGGTGCCACAATATAAGAAAGACAGTGAGGTTCTGGAGCACATCCAGAGAAGACCGAAAAGGCTGGTGAGGGGTTTGGAGGGCATGGCATACAAGGAGTGGCTGGGGGAAGTGGGGTTGTATAGTCTAAATGAGAGAAGTCTCAGGGCAGATCTTATTGCCAATGACGTAGCAGTCCTTCCAGCAGATGATGAATGCCAACTGTTGACATGGGCTCAGATAGACACATTTGTGGAATAAAAATCCAATAAAGGCAATTTAGTACTGGGAAAACATTTCTGGTTCAGGAAGCCCCTAAGCAGAATACTGCTGGATATTATCATAGAATCATAGAATCATAGAATCATAGAATCTTAGGGGCTGGAAGGGACCTCGAGAGATCATCTAGTCCAACCCCCCTGCCAGAGCAGGGTCACCTAGAGTACATCACACAGGAACTCATCCAGGTGGGTTTTGAATGTCTCCAGTGAGGGAGACTCCACAACCTCCCTGGGCAGTCTGTTCCAGTGCTCTGTCACTCTTACAGTAAAAAAATTTTTTCGGATATTCACCTTGAACTTCCTATGCTCCAATTTACACCCATTACCCCTTGTCCTATCACTGGTCATCACTGAGAAAAGCCTAACTCCGTCCCCCTGACACTCACCCCTTACATATTTGTAAACATTGATGAGGTCACCCCTCAGTCTCCTTTTCTCCAAGCTAAAGAGACCCAGCTCCCTCAGCCTTTCCTCATAAGGGAGATGTTCCACTCCCCTAATCATCTTCGTAGCTCTGCGCTGGACTCTTTCGAGCAGTTCCCTGTCCTTTTTGAACTGAGGGGCCCAGAACTGGACACAATACTCCAGATGTGGCCTCACCAATGCAGAATAGAGGGGGAGGAGAACCTCTCTTGACCTACTAACCACACCCTTTCTAATGCACCCCAGGATGCCATTGGCCTTCTTGGCCACAAGGGCACATTGCTGGCTCATGGTCATCCTCCTGTCTACCAGGACCCCCAGGTCTCTTTCACCTACACTACTCTCCAGCAGTTCAGCCCCCAACCTGTACTGGGACATGGTGTTGTTCTTCCCCAAATGTAAAACTCTGCACTTCCCCTTGTTGAATTTCATCATGTTTCTCCCCGCCCAACTCTCCAACCTATCTAAGTCTCTCTGAATGGCAGCACAGCCTTCTGGTGTGTCAGCCACTCCTCCCAGCTTAGTGTCATCAGCAAACTTGCTGAGGGTACATTCTATACCCTCATCCAGGTCGTTGATGAAGATGTTGAACAACACCGGTCCCAGTACCGACCCCTGTGGGACTCCACTAGTCACACACCTCCAACCAGATTCTGCCCCATTGACTACAACTCTCTGACTCCTTCCTTTCAACCAGTTCCTAATCCACCTCACTTCCTGATCACCAAACCCATACCTGATCAACTTTTCTACAAGGATGCTGTGGGAGACGGTGTCAAATGCTTTACTGAAATCAAGATAAACCACATCTACCGCTCTACCATCATCTATCCACCTAGTAATTTCCTCATAGAAGGCTATGAGGTTAGTCAAACATGATTTACCCTTGATAAAACCATGTTGACTGCTCTTGATGACCCCCATGTCCTTGATGTGCCTGGAGATAGTGCCAAGAACAAGTTGTTCCATCACCTTTCCAGGGATGGAGGTGAGGCTGACCGGTCTATAGTTACCCGGGTCCTCCTTCTTGCCCTTCTTGTAGACTGGAGTGACATTTGCTATCCTCCAGTCCTCAGGCACCTCACCTGTTGCCCATGACTTACTGAAGATGATGGAGAGTGGCCTAGCAATGACCTCCGCCAGCTCCCTCAGCACCCTTGGGTGCATTCCATCTGGACCCATTGATTTATGGATGTCCAGATTACTCAACTGATCCCTAACCCAATCCTCATCTACCATGTCAAACTCTTCCTCTATCTTGACTTCTTCTGGGGCTATATGAATCTGGGGCTCATAGGGAGACCCTGCAGGAGTGAAGACAGAGGCAAAGAAGGCATTCAGCACCTCTGCCTTCTTTATATCCTCTGTCACCAGGGCTCCCACCTCATTCCTCAATGGGCCAATATTGCCTCTATTGCTAGTTTTGCTAGCTATGTATTTGAAAAAGCCCTTTCTATTATCCTTAACCTGACTTGCAAGGTTAAGTTCCAAGGAGGCCTTAGCTTTCCTAATTGCCTCCCTACATCCTCTGACAACAGTCCTATATTCCTCCCACGTGACCAGCCCCTCCTTCCATGATCTGTAGATTTTCCTTTTCCACTTAAGTTTGCCCAGTAGTTCCTTCTTTAACCATGCAGGTCTCCTAGCACCCTTACTAGATTTCCTAACCATTGGGACGCTCTGATCCTGTGCTTGCAAGAAGTGGTCCTTGAATGTTGACCAGCTATCTTGAGCTCCTTTATCTTCTAGCACCCTGTCCCATGGGATTTCCCTTAATAGATGATTGAGGAGACCAAAGTTTGCCCTGTGGAAGTCCAGGGTTCTGGTCCTGCTGGGTATTTTGTTCCTTCCACACAGGATCCTGAACTCCACCATCTCATGATCACTGCAGCCAAGGCTGCCATTGACCACCACTGCTTCAACAAGGCCCTCCTTGCTGGTTAGTACAAGATCCAGCAGCGCTCCTCTTCTAGTCGGCTTGTCCACCATTTGCATTAAGAAGTTATCATCAATGCACTGGAGGAACCTCCTAGACTGTGAAAGGCTGGCTGTGTGAGTCTTCCAGCAGATATCAGGGTAGTTGAAATCTCCCATGAGGACCAGGGACTGTAGTTGTGAGGCTGCTTTCAGTTGCCTGTAGAAAGCCTCATCAACCTCCTCACCTTGATCAGGAGGTCTGTAGTAGACCCCCACAACTGTGTCACCCGCACCTGCCTGCCCCTTAATTCTTACCCACAGACTTTCAACTTGCCCCTCATCAGCCCCTGCACGAAACTCAATACATTCTAGTTGCTCTCTCACATAAAGAGCAACTCCACCACCTCGCTTCCCTGCCCTATCTTTCCTAAAAAGCACATATCCATCCATGGCCACATTCCATATTAGAGGAATACTAACACATTCCCAAGACACACTCTTAGAAAACCATGTGTGTCTCATTACCATGCTTTTCATGCATCCCCTACTACCTGCTGCCAGAAACAGAACAGTTCACTTGAAGCTCTATTCTGACTCAGTCTTAAGTTCGTCTGGTAAAAACTGATTCTGTGGATATACATTCAGCATCATACCCTGACTGCAGGCGTTTATCACTTATCACTAGGAGGTGGTTCTTGCTATCAGCCTATCATTTCTGACTATCATCTTTAATTTGACATTCCATCACAGGTGGTTGCAAACAGCCTCAGCTGTTCAAAATAGTCACATTCAACTACAAATTCTTTGTGACTACTTGTGTTTAAAGAGCTTCCAAAAGTATACATGGAATTTACTACAAGAATTTTCTTCCCAAAGGAGTGCCTCTAAGTTTTTGGCTAGATTTTCCTAGGCCTTGTGATGCCCTGCAGTTTGCCTTACAAGTTCAGCACACTTGTCACATGACAGTATTGCACAACTGAACTGGAAAGAGAAAAATACTGGCTCATTCATGTGGTCTGGAATTAAATCCATCAGCGTTATTCAAAGTGATAAGCAGAGCTTACATGTGCAGTAAATCAGCCAGCACAGCATGATAAATTATGCCTTCCTCTCTGTCAAAGGATTTTTGAATCACCATTGAAATATTTTTCCATGTTCAAAGTCTGGATTTAGATGATAGATATGGAAGACAAAAAAAAATAAAAAAATTAAATCCTGGGCCTTGGCTTACACTCTGATTTAAGTGAGAATGTGATTTGAAATGCATTAAGGGTTTTGTCTACCTGAAAATCTTTTATCCTAAGATAAGGTATTTCTAAATAACTTGATGCACAGATCTCCTTATTTAAGACTGCATGAAATTGAACAAGGAAGAACAAAACAAAACAAAAAACCAACAACCAAACCCAAAACAGATCCAAACACACATTTCTGTAAGGGGAGTATCTACAAAGAGACACATTCTTAAAAAAAAGAAAGCTATTCTGGTAAAATTTCCCATGTAGACAGACCTTTAATCAATTCGCTGTAAAACCATGTGTGGAAACTCTCATTCTGATTTAAGCTCAAATTACACAAGTTTATTTTGTTTCCTTAAATTGACAGGTGTGAATGATAGAACTAATTTTAATCTGAATACCAGAACATTTCAACATTTTAGCTTACTTGGCTTTAACAACAATTTTTGGGCTTGTCTATATTATCAGTTATACAGGTTTAATTTGAGATATCAACTGATTTAGGCAAAGCAGTGCAAAAGATTATGCAGCAAGCTCATATTCTCATCTGCCTGAGTATCACTTGATTGCAGCTACATTTAAACTGAAGAAGAAAAAGGCACTTTTGACAGAAAGAATGTCCATGTAAGCATCTGTATTATTTTAAATAGAACTGTGCAACTCTGTATACTTTAGACTTGTTCTTCTTTTGTCTGTGGATAAAATACATGAAGGTTTAATCTCAGATCTCTGCTTTTTCTTGGATTTAAGAGACACATATTAAAAAGAGGTCTTCCATCAAGTCTAATATAGGACAGGAGTGGTTAGCAGGGCATGGACAGCTGAGGGCAGAAAAACACTCAGTTTCACTAGAGGAGGTGAATGAATAATGAGTAATTATGCATCTTGTACATCTTCCCTGTGCAGAGCAAAATTCAGATCTATGCTTACAACAATAGCATTCCAGCAACACATAAACTTTTCCATCTGGTTCCCACTCTGCTTTTGATCAGTACACAGGGTAGTCCAAGCCACTCAGTCCATTAGATTCTCTCCTTGCTACAAGCAGTAATATTTTTAACATGGAAATGCTGCTATTTGATGTTATTTACCTGCTGAATTGCCTCAAAGAAATAGTCCTCCTTTTCTGGACATGTTCAAGAAAAGGTTGAATTTGAGCAACCTGATCTAGTGGGAGGTATCCCTGCCCATGCAGGGGAATTGGAACTAGATGATCTGTAAGGTCCCTTCTAACCCAAACCATTCTATGATTCTATGAAATGTGCTCTGTGAAACCCACATACCAAAACATTGTTGTATGCTTATAATTCTAATGAAGCCGTGCGGGCTCATGCTCTAATATTCTGCTTGCACCTCTTTTGTGTGAAGATGTTATAAATTAATCTTCTCCCCTGATAAGAAAAAAGATACTAGCAATTACAATGGGTTTTGAGTAGGGAAGTGAGGAATATAAATGAGCAGAAAGGTGCCAAGATATCAAAACTAAACCATCTGGCTTAATGATAGTTGTAAAGTGAATTTTTAATGTGGTGCATTGGTTTTCTTTCGTCCTGATTTGAATAGGATCTGTTTTCATGTCCCATGTAGCATAAACCTCTTTCACAAAGGTCAAGTCAGACTGAATGAAACATTGAGTCTGTATTTTTCTTCCTTTAAGTTACTTTATAGAAAATACTTATACAATCCAATTGCCAGTTAAAAAACAGAGAGAAAGAGAGAAAAAAGAAAAAGAGAGACAGGGCAGGAAGAAAGGACATTACTTTTTTTTACACTCAGGCCTTTGCTTTTGTTTTGTAATGAATTCTGCATTTCTGTAGTTGCTGCACTCAGGAGAATGTAGAAGGTTACTTCCCATAATGAACACAATCTGATATGTGAAGGGCACATCTGCAAACGCTGCTGTGAATCTGAAAGGTGAAAGCCAAGTGAGAGGCATGAGGGATGGTGAGTGAAAAGAAGGAGATGAAGGGGGTAGAGACAAGGCTTCCTAAGTGAAAAAGACACAGGCTGCTATAAAGGTAGCAGAAAAGTGAGTTTATCTATGAAAGATCAGTTATATTGTTATACAGAAGGTTTTTATGATGACTGTCCAGAGACTTCATGCAAAAGCTTTTTGCCTCTTCTTGTTTTCACTTAGAGCTGTGTATCTTTCTTCCCTTGAGAACTTCTTCCAGCTCTGTATTGCAGCCAGTTCAATTAAAAT
>NW_009970726.1:8276711-8353060 GCF_000747805.2 Chaetura pelagica | reverse complement strand
CCTGCTGAATGGTATTATTTATTTTTGAGAGTGCCACAATTACCAGCAGGAAATCACAGGAATAAGCAAGTGTCATTAATTGCTGTGATCTTGAGGCTGGATGGTCTTGCTCACAGACTGCATAACAAAGACAATGCAAGATATGCAGAGCTTTAGTTGTTTTTTTCCTTCTGCATTATTTTCTATGGCACAGGAAAATTAATTTTAAGGTTTGGTTGGTATAGTGTATCTGAAAAACTCCCAGTATATTTGGAGATTTTTCTTGAATATTCAAATGAAGAAAAGATGTTTTTTTTTCTTTTTGGGGCTTTGATCTGTCTCACTATCTAGATATGTTCTTACACTGCCATGAACCATTAAAATAATCAGTGTATTTCTTCTACATATGAGTTTCTTCTTTATGCCTGTGCTCTACAAGCATTTTAGCATGCAGTTTTATCCTAAAAGGAAAGGTAAATTGTTAACTTTTAAGAAAATATCAGATAACAACTGTTAGTTTTTAACTCATGAATGTTACCATCTACAATATGTTTCCAGCAGTTACACTCATTAAACCTGTCCCAAGACAGTACCTTGTCAACAAGAGAAACAATGCAGCATAACTCTCCTTTTCTATTTTTGCCACTGAAAGGTGTCAGAAAACTGCCCATGACCCACCTTTATGTGAGGAATTGTTGGAAATACTTGCAATAAATTGAGGTAAATGAATCTGAGACACTTACAAGCTGCTAATGAAAAACCCACCAGCAAAACCATGCTATATGCTATTAAGGCATACATTGAAGTTCAGTGTAGAGTCCATGTGTGTGAAGTAGATTTACATTAGAAATGGTCTTTCAAAATAAAACAGAAAACAAGCTTCATAATGTTATATTAGCAGTAAACTTCACAGTACTTAGCGTAACATTGAGTCAGATGCTCAGTTTGATTCAGATTTTTAGGATTCAGTCTTCTTTCACTAAATGAAATATCTAAAATGATGACTGATGCCAATAAAAAAGAGATCTGCTTTTAAAGGTAAATGTCATAGTAATGCAAACCACCAGAAAAAGGAAAAATCAGTATGATGTGCAAAAGCATATCACAACACATGCTGTTGCTAACGATATTCTAATGCTGCCATAAAGCTGTCATTAAATAGAATAAAATAATTGTTTTACCCTTTGTCTGAATATTGCTGAGTTTTCAGACTCAAGGAAATTTTATGAGTGTGAAACGTCTGCTTATATAGACTTCCATTATCTTACTTGTAATAAATTATTTTAAAGCTGGAACTGAACATTTTTTCTTCCCTCAAATGCTAGTGATTTGTAGTTGAGTCACAACAGTGCTTATTCCAGTTTGCCCCCAGTTTTTAAAAATAATTAAAATAATTTAAAATAATTTAAAAATAATAAAGGTGTTTTTTTGGTTTTTTTTCTGATCAAGTTGCTCTAATATTGACAAAATTGACTGTGTCTTCTGTCATGCGCAGTTGCTTTTTTAAACATTTAGTTTTTCCAGGAATGAAAACCTAGTTTCCAAAATGCAGACAAACAATCTAGCCTTTCCTCCTCCACTCCCACTCAGCTTTTCAGTGATGCCTTTATCTGAGAATTTTTGTAGAGCCCTGTGTCAAATCATGGGCTGACACTACACCATGACTCCCATTAACCTAATGCCTAACAACAGTGCCCTAAATCTGAAAATAGGCTGCAGCAGTGGCTGTTGCCTGCTGTTAGCCAGCTATCAACTGTGACATTTTTCCATAAGATGTGGAGTAGCAGGCTTCAGTATATTTCTGAGTTTTAGAGTACAGGAACACTGCCCAAAACATAACCCAGTATATGGATTCATGGACCATGAAACAGCTTGTGGCAAAGTCAGTAAATAAAAACCTATTATAAGAATGACTTACATTATAGTTCTCAATGTGATTTTCAAAGGAGATTAATAAAGAATTGATGCAGAAAAATTGAGGGAAAACCGGTCAGGTGGTTACTTATGCTTGATTTTTCTAGTAGCTGCTTACAGACACCTAGAACCCCCATTGCTGCTGTCCCTCCGCACAACAAGATTGAACTACCAGTATTATACTTGAGTTTGAAAAATTGCTGCTCTTTAAAGCCTTTGACTCAGAGCTAAGCATAAAAAAGTTTTACATAGAAGGTGATAATTCAGGTGCTTTCATAAAAAATGTAGCTCCTCAGATGATTAGCTCAGCTCTGGAAACACCCAGGCAGCAAGCCCTCTTTGGAACACAGCCCCATCGCAGTGGACTCAGCGAGAATCTTTGCATTTATAACAGGCTTGAGGAAATTTCTTCAGGATGAAGAAATAACTATTAAAATGCAGAAGGGCCAAACTCTGCCGTTAGAGATGTACTTCTCTTGCCAAAAGCAGCATCCCTTGCCCAAAGTGAGAATGTCTCCTATTTATTCACGCTTCACAGAGAACCATGAATAAATTTGTCACAGATTTCATGTTAAATATCCTTATAGATTATTGTGCTTGATAACACTTTAAATATACTTTAACAGGGAATTTAACTTAAATCCCCTCACAATGCAATAAATTACTAATAAAGCTAATTTACAGAAAATATATTATCTTTCCCTTCAAAGGAGGATGTCACTTAATCAAATAATCATTTTTACATTTAAGGTGAATAAGGAGGGCAGACAGATAAAGAGTTATCAAATAAATATTCTTGCATTAAGATGGGTAAGTTTCCACCTACATCTGTTAACTGTGAAAATGGCATCTACATACTACAAAATAGCTTTTTCTCATCTGTATATTGTCTTTGCTGGCACCAGATACACCTCACCTCCACTTCATCTTAGTTTAAAATTTCTCACTCATGCACGAGTAGCATGTGCAAGTGAGAAAAAAATAACTTCTCTTGTAGGAGTTTAAGGTAGATAAATCTTTGATGTACACTGGTGAGCTATTCTAATCTTTGCAGGCATGTCAACTCATTAGTATTCATTCCTCTTGGAAAGCTGCACAGTTGATCTCATGAAGATTTCAGTAAATCTAGGATTTACTGCTAGAATAAATTGATACATATCTTTTTAAAGATAGTTAAAATAATCAGAATGACTCCATAATAGGTATAATTGCATTATGTCATGTAAAAAGTAGCATATTTATCACCAAATATTTTAAAATCAGTGTGCAGAATATCTCTACATTCGTGCAGTTTAGAGCATACCATCAAACCAAAGAACATGGAACAGATCCTCAATTAATGAAAGCTGACAGAATTCCAGGATTTCGATGTGTTATTTTTTCGTCAGTTTGGAACTTTATTAGAATTTTAAGTAACTGATCATGATATAACATTTAACTTATTTAACTATAGCAACAGAGACTTTTAAAAATTTAATGCCTCTGTATTTTGTTACTTCCCATGTTGCTCAGTTAGGTGAAATAAACAAATTTAATAACTTTCACCTTGACTGTTAAAGTGTTTGTACAAGAATTAGTGTGGCAGCTGTATTTTTATCAGAGCTACCAAAACATTATGAAAACATAACTACCAAGACTACTTTTCTGAAAGAATTTCCCCTCCCCAAAACTAGACAAATACCCCTCCTTTAAGAAGTGCAACACATCATCACAAATGGTTACAAACTGAGTAGTGATATATGACTTAATATGCTGTCTTTCTCAAGTACTGCATGCAGACGATTTTTCCATGTAATGCCACATCACATTTTTATTACAAGTGAAGCAAGCATTTAGCTCTTGTATATCAAAAACACTGGTGACTGTTCTGCTGAGAAGTTGTGTATAGTATGTTACAGGAAATCCAAATGTCTGGATGGCACTGCTTCTGTGGTACATTCAAGTTATCCATGGGACAGCAAAGTGCCTTTGTGGCCAAGGAGGCCAATGTTATCCTGGGTTGCATTAAGAAGAGTGTGTCCAGCAGGTTCAGGGAGGTTATCCTCTCCGTATACTCTGCCCTAGTGAGACCACATCTGGAGTACTGGCTCCCCAGTTCAAGAGGGACAGGGATTTAATTGTGAGAGGGCTACAGGGATGATTAAGGGACTTGAACATCTGCTTTATGAGGAAATGGTGAGGGACCTGGTGCTGTTTCGTCTGGAGAAGAGAAGACTGAGAAGGGATCTTATTAACTTATGTAAATATCTGAAGGGTGGGTGTCAAGAAGGAGGGGCCAATCTCTTTTCAGTTGTGTCCTGTTGTAGGACAAGGGGCAAAGGATGCAAACCAGAGCACAGGAGGTTCCACTTCAAAATGAGGAAAAAGTTGTTTACTGTAGGGGTTACAGAGCACTGGAACAGGCTGCTCAGAAAGACTGTGGATTCTCCTTCTCTGGAGACTTTCAAAACCCATCTGGATGCATTTCTGTGTGATTGCCCTAGGTAGTCCGGCTCTGGCAGGAGGTTTGTACCCAATCTCCAGAGGTCCCTTTCAACTCCTAACATTCTGTGATTCTATATGTACTAGTATACTGCCTAGCACAATGAGGTCTTTGATTCAGAAATCAGTACAGCTATAATAGATAAGCACACTGAAAGATAATAAACGGTAGGAATTGTAATTGTTGGTGCTTGTATTATTAATGCAGAAATTGCCTCAGATATTCAGCTATCTCATTTGTATCCTCTTGTACCAATTGATCCTCTGCCATTCTTTCTTCATCAATTAGGGGAGAGTATGTAGCAAATTAGGATGAATTCCAGCTCTGCCCATATTATTTGATTAGTTCCTCCCATTCTCATTCACCATTTTATAAACTCTTGATGAGGGAGTTGGAATTCATGCATCTGGCCCTGTAGCCTGGGTAAATACAGAAGCAGCCCTCAAAAGCCTATTCTGAATGAGTGGGAGATTTAAAAACAAAACAAAAAAACATAATCAACCAAAAAATCCTCAACAATATAATAAGTTCAGTTTATACAGTAGCTGTATAAGCATAAATGTCAGGGATTTTTTTTTTTCCCTTCTGACTTTGCTTTGCTTATACTCACAAACCTGTCTGGAAGGACAAGTCATTACCTAAATAATCTCAGCAACCCAGAACCAATAGTATCCTTGACGAAATCACACCCTGCTGGTCTCTTTCACATAAAAAACTTTGAGGTACCCTGGTCCATTATCAGTTACAGTTTCTTCAAGATGCATACAATTCTATTGCCAGTCAAGCTAAACCGTACATCTTTTGATTTCACTTGCATTCCTGGCTTGCTCAAGCTGGTCTTATTGAAAACACTGAAGAACATAATTTCCTTATTTAAATAGGATTTGCATTTCTCAGCCTTCTTTAACAGCTTCTCTTTTGAATGTTGCCTTTTGAAGATTTGCCCTGACATTCCTACCAAGCAAGTCTACAGAAAAGCATTGTGGGCTCCAAATATCCTTGGAACTGTTAGCCTAGTGGAGGGCATTATGACATGTGGGATAAATAAAAGTTAACAGAGATAACAAGGACCTTAATACAGGGAAACACTAAGACCTCTAGAGCAACTGTACTGTAAAATCTCAATGGCAGTCCTGGGCTTCTGTCAAACTACAGCAGCTGCAGCAAAATGCTGATGATGTTAATTCAAAATATAGTAGTGGTAAGTCCACGTGAACATACACTCAAAGATCAATTTATTTGTGCCTTTGCATAAGCTCTCAAAGTGGTTAGACTCCATCCCTGTTCTCTAGGGTTTCCCTTCAATTGACTTTCCCTTCTGACTGATATGGCTGGGATCCAAAACACCTTGAATCAATGTGAGTAAAACTTCACACAAAAGATTATTTAACTTAAACACAGTTCCAGAACATCAGGTGCTGAGATGAAGATACATAGTCAGATTCAAACCACTGCTTCTTTTAAAAGATCTACTAAGATATACATATACAATCTGGAGTCCTGGACCAAAACATTTTGAATTTTACATTAATTCTGTTCGTATGGAATACTGAGTTCCAGGAGTAGAATCAATTCACAGAAAGTAGGTCACCCCTGTAGCTGAAAGCACAGGGAGCTCTGTGCTTTGCTTAGGTCTTGCCTAATTGCCCAAACTAGGAACTATAACTGTGTCTGATCTATCACATATGTCGTTATCTCTTCAAGCTTTATTCTCCCTGTAGAGATAATTTGGGAAATGATGTCCATAAGTATTAGGCAATTCCTTATTTCCAGGACTGTGTGACCTACTTTGATCTTGTAGGTTAGTAGGTGGTAGAAGAAGAGATGAGATATTAACTTTATAGCTTCTCAGACAACCTCAGAAATTAAACTATTGTGCTGTATTATCATATATCTTTGTAATTCGTTTGTACTTCTGAACCCCAGGTCACAAACTAGCACACTATGAAGTGTTCAGCAATTTCCATACCATAAATCCTGCTAAGGATGAAAGATTCTCTTCTGAGCATTACTGTCCAATTTCTGTAACATCAGGATTAGCTTATTTAGGTAAGCTACTAAGGCTGTGGCTGTTTAACCAGAAATTAATCTCAGAGTTTTGTGAAATTTCCAAGTAACAGCTATTTCCAGAACTGCAGGATTACTTGCTTTTTGTGGCAATGCTGTCTGCACTGAAAATGCTTCCCATTACTACTTCTTTGAATAGCAGTGAGCAATAGTTGGGCGAGATTCAAATTTTACGCAGCACTGAGCATCAGTGATGACTTTTACGGGAAACTCCTTTAAATACAGTATTTGATTCCTAATAAAAGAATAACTTCCTGGTGTTCATCAGGGACTAACTTTTGTTCTATGAAAAAGGACAAAAGGAAAAATACTGATTTTGAAAATGAAACAATGAACCGAGAAACCTTAAAAAAAAAAGGCAAGTTCATATATCAAAACATAGGAAAAGTCCAACTTGAATATTCTGAGTATACTGACAACAGAAGACCAAAATATAATTGGTTGAGACCATAGTATTTTCAGTAAAAAAATAATTTCATTAAAATAGATATTTCTTGGGGATGTTCCTATAAAAAAAAATAAATCAAAAACCAAACCCCCAAAAAAAAACACAACAAAAAAACCCCAAACAAACAACAAAAAAAATGGGAAGAAGCCCAAACTAAACAAAACCCTATATTACACTTAAAATGTTATTTCACCAACCCTAATCACAAGTTGTATAAATACAATAAAAATAGCTGTACTGTGAGGCTTATTCGTATATTCTCAGAAATCCACCCAGCACTGTAGAGAAACTGGCCCACTGAAAGACACCAAATAACAATCTACCAGTTTACCAATCTCAAATTGGTATTATACATATTGTACTTGCATTTTCAAAAATAAAAGGGTCATGCACTTTCTTCTTTAAAAGGGCACATGGAGATTCTTAATGAAAAGCTGCTGAGAATCTAAAGCAGTTAAAGGCAAATGTGACTAGATGAAACCAATTTGTAACCATTGGTTTCACAGCAGGCTGTCATTTTTCTGCCTCTATTCATTTGCCTGTTTTCTGGTTCAGTAAAAACTCTGTTCTGCTGTTATGATTTAATGGCATGGTAATCTTTATAAACCTACTAGATTTTTCTGGAATATATTTAAAAAAAAAAACCCACACACTGTTTAGGGTTTGGTGGCACCTTCCTAATTAAGATTCCCAGAGAGTGTGGGCAGATGAGTGTTTGGAATCCAAACCCATTCACACTTCCTACTCACAAACAAGACTCTGGTTGGAGGTAAGAAATTGATGATATTGTTTCCTAACACCCCACATTTTAATACCAAAAAAATAAAAAGCACCAAGCTGGAAGTATTTTGACACAGGTTTAAACTTTCAGAGTGATAATGAAGAGTTATGTTGCTACAATTTTATGGTCTGGAGTGAAACACAGGGTTACTCCAAGTCATGAACTCAAGCTGCAGTAGCAAGGGGTGAAAGTGATGTGGCTGGACCACTTTGCACAGCACTTCCCATAGAACCGTCAAGGAAATTAACTTCTCAAAATTCACCATGACACACAGTCACAAGCCTAGAAGTGTCACCAACAGTGGATTTGCCAGGGGAATAGCACTGTTTTCCAGAGGTTAAGTGAAAGTGCTGTGACAGTGGTGTACTCTCTAATAAGGACAGTGCAATTTCTAATTCTTCCTCTCTCTTAATTCAGAAAAAAACATCAAACCAGGACAAAGTGGACAGGGGGGAGAGGGAGGGGAAGGGAGTAAAAAAGAAAGAAATCAAAACAAACATAATAACTGACAAGGAAAAGTAAGTTTAGTGGGACAACCTCTGGCAATCTCTCATGGGTACAATAGTACATAAAAGAGAAAACAGTAAAATATTCTCTATTTCCTTATCACTTCTCCTCTGACCCAATAAAACCAAAATTTTCTCTGAGAATCTTCCACTGGGGTGGAAGAGCTTTAATCTAGATTAGTCATTACTGGATGTTGTTATGTTAGCATTTCTCAGGTATTGGGTGTTGTAAGGAATTTAGGTCCATACTCTTATAGTACAAAAGAGATGCATTTGGTCGTAAACAAGTCCATGGCTCAGGGCTGGCACTCTGCTCACTATTTCAGTGTAGTTAGCTACCTTCCACCTTCTTTCCCAGGGAAAGCCCTTAGGTGCACAGGCAGGAATATATAAACAAGATTTTATCAATCTTATTCATGCCCTTCCTACATTGGTAGCCTCAGTCTGAGGGAAAAAAGTGAACAACACTATAAAATATTTCCTAATATTTGTCATTCAACCTCACAAACCTATCAACTTCTGAGAACATTTTTTTGTGCCTGGCTAACATCTCAGAAATTGCTGTTAGTGAAATCTAGCAGATCACTTTGGCTCATTCCACAGTAAATCAGTGGCACAGCATTACTTACATACCATTCATTGCATACTTTGAAATGTCAACCTCATTTTCTCTAAGAGACAAACAACACAATAGTCTCGAAAAATGTCAAGCTTGGCTTGTTTTTCATCCTTCTGCCCTACACTGAATGGACAAACAACCTGGTCACACAAAAACTCCTCCCTCAGAATGTCCTGAAAGTGTCAGGAGTGTTCCCAGAAATAGTATTAAAAGCTGCGTGATGTTATTGATCTACTTAGAGAATACCAAAAGCTATAAACATTAATTAAAAAAAAACAAACAACAACAACAATACACAAGTAATGGTATATGAAGGCTAAAAGACTAGAAAATAAAATCTATGTATTCTTCCATATCAGCCATATAAGCACCCAGAAAGTTTTTGAAACCTTATATCAATCTCTAATCCACCAATTCCTTTAGTCTTTTGAATGACCTGGACTTGTTAGTTGAAAGCCAACATAAAGACTAAGCAGTTCAAAGGCCCACTGAAGTAAATTCTTACAGCAGAGCATATCACCAACTGAATGTTCAGTCTGTGAAAGCAACCTAAAAAAACATAATTGAAAACCTAAGCAGGTTCTTACTGTATTCACAACATTGCAAATACCTTTTTTCTTGCTATAATTCAGTTTACAGTTGGACTTAGGGAGAAAATCAACATGACCATATTATAGCTGACAATATTGAAAAAACCTTAAAGACATTTTCTGGATGCATACCAACCCATTCACGGTAAAAAAAGAAAAAACAGTGAAAGAAACAGAAACAGAAGTAGCAAAAAGCTTTAGGGAGATACAATTGTTTGTCTGCTGACTTTTGTTCACTGAGGCCAGAGGCCGAAGGGAACTTTTGAAGAGTATCGACCTCCCAGAAAGGATTTTGCTGCTCAAATACCCTCATTCATACTCCAGAGGAGCAGCCACTTAGAGATTTCTGGAAAAGCAGTGCCTTTCCCTATCTACTGTGATACCCACCACAGTAAAATAATGTGTTCTCAAACACCTTGACATTTGTATATATAAAATCACACAAACTGTCACTGTACACTAAGCCACAAAGGGGAATGGACTGAACACCAATATGAGCACTGATGATTTCATGCCATGCATAATATCAGAATCTGCATCAGGAAAAATAGTTCCTCAGTCCTCTCTATACTGAGAACTAACATCTTTCCCTTTACACTTTACATAGATGCTTCCGCTGATGCTCTCACTTTGTTAATACAGTTTAATCACTGAAAAGCAACACAGTATTAGGAAATTACTAAACATTTCTTCCAGATACATCTCATCTCTTTCTTCAAAGAGGTCAAAACACAGGAAACCTCAACTCACGTTTCTCTGACTGTCCCATTCTATACGAGTGTTGGAGGAACTGCTCAAACTGCAACTTTCTAGCAGCTCTTCAGTCTTTTTGCTTCCTCATTTACCTTCTAGTCAGTAAATCTATTACTGGTAAAATGCTTTGGCCTGGGAAAAGCTTATTCCCGTTATCAACATTTCTCCTATTCTAAAAAGGATTTAAATGGTGACTAATAGCATTTGTCTTAATCATTTTTGCAATTAACTGTGCAAACCAATCTAGTTGAAAGATACAGAAGTAATTAAAGTGGACATTTACATTCTTTTTCATTTTTCTTCTTTCCCGTTATCTTTAGCAAGGTATTCCAGGGCTGCAAATACTCTTTTTTTTTTTCTTTTTTTTTTCTTTTTTTTTTTCTGAAAAAAACTCAGAGGTAAAAAAGCATTTACAGAAAGTACAGTGAAAAAAAATTTACAGGCTAAAAGCCTCCTTTGGGACCTGATGGGGTTCACCCATGGGTCCTGAGGGAGCTGGCAGATGAAATTGCTAAGACTCTGTTCATCGTATTTGAGAGATCATGGCAGTCTGGTGAGGTGTCTAATGATTGGAAAAAAGAAAATGTAGCCCCTATTTTTAAAAAGGGGGAAAAGGAAGACCCAGGGAACTACAGGCCAGTCAGTCTCACCTCTGTGCCTGGCAAGGTCATGGAACAGATCCTCCTGGCAAGTTGGCTAAGGCACATGGGAAATAAAGAAGTGATTGGTGACAGCCAACATGGCTTCACTAAGGGCAAGTCATGCTTGACCAATCTGGTGGCCTTCTACAATGAGGCTATAGAGATGGTGGATGGTGGCAGAGCAACTGATGTCATCTACCTGGATTTGTGCAAGGCTTTTGACACTGTCCCACATGAGATCCTGGCCTCCAAACTGACAAAGCATGGATTTGACCACTCAGTGGATAAGAGATTGGCTGGATGGCTTCACTCAGACAGTTGTGGTCAATGGCTCAGAGTCCAAATGGAGGCAGATGACGAGCTGTGTCCCTCAGGGGTCAGTATTGGAATCAGTGCTGTTTAACATCTTTTTTAGAGATACAATGGGATTGAGTGTATCCTCAGCAGGTTTACTGACAATACCAAGCTGTGTGGTATGGTTGACACCCAAGAGGGAAGGGATGCCATCCAGAGGGACCTTGACAGGCTGCAAAGGTGGGCCAGTGCCAACCTCAAGAAGTTCAGCAAAGCCAAGTGCAGGGTCCTGCACCTGGGTCGGCACAACCCCAGGCACAAATACAAGCTGGGGGGAGAACGACTGGAGAGCAGTCCTGAGGAGAAGGACTTGGGGGTGGTAGTAGATGAAAAGCTCAACATGAGTCACCAGTGTGTGCTGGAGCCCAGAGAGCAACTGCATCCTGGGCTGCATCAAAAGAAGTGTGGCCAGCAGGGCCAGGGAGGTGATTCTGCCCCTCTACTTCTCTCTGGTGAGACCCCACCTGGACTACTGTGTACAGTTCTGGTGCCCTCTACACAAGAAAGATATAGACCTGTTGGAAAGGGTCCAGAGAAGGGTCATCAAGATGATCAAAGGCCTAGAGCACCTCTGCTATGAAGATAGGCTAAGAAAATTGGTGCTGTTCAGCCTGGAGAAGAGAAGGGTCTGGGGAGACCTTATAGTGGCCTTCCAGTATTGAAAGGGGCCTACAGAAAAGCTGGGGAGGGGCTTTTCATCAGAGAAGATAGTGATAGGAGAAGGAGTAATGGTTTTAAACTGAGAGAGGGGAGATTCAGGTTAGATATTAGGAATAAATTCTTCACTATAAGGGTGGTGAGGAACTGGAATGGGTTGCCCAGGGAGGTTGTTGATGCCTGGAGGTTTTTGAGGCCAAGTTGGACAAGATTTTGTGCAACCTGATCTAGTGATAGGGTTCCCTGCTTACAGCAGGGGGTTGGAACTTGATCTTTAAGGTCCTTTCCAACCTTAATGGTTCTATGATTCTTTTCGCAGATGCCCTGTAATAGGATGAGGGGAAACGACACCAAGTTACAACACAGAAACACCTCAACATGAGGAAAAACTTCCTTACTGTGAAGGTGACAGAGCCCTGTGACAGGCTACCTAGAGAGGTGGTGGAGTCTCCTTCCCTGGAGACTTTCAAGACCCATTTGGATGTGTTCCTGTGTGATCCACCCTAGAAATTCCTCTGCAGCAGGGGGGTTGGACTCAATTTTCAGAGGTCCCTTCCAACCTCTCTGATTCCATGATTCAGTTATGTTGTAGCATCTTCGTGTAACTCAAGGCATCTTTATTAAGCCCACTCTTTAGTGCAAATAGGAATAAAATCCAAAGTCTCTTATATAGTCAACTATTAATAGTTACTCAATTTTTTAATTTGTTTGCATTGTCTAAGTGTCTGAGTCACAGGCCAAGATCCCACTCTACTACACTCTGTATAGACATGGGGATTTAAACATGATTTTGGGTGCCTGCCAAATTAGTTGTCTATTCCGATAATCTAGAATCAGATAATGATTTTGCAAGAATAATGGCAATGCTTGTTACTGTTCAGTCAGCCAGACTCTGCTCCTTCTTTCCTCTTGTACTCCACAAGCTATGTAAGAGCAAAGATAAATCACTGCTGGCATTGTGCAAGAGCAGCCAGCTTGGTCCTGCACCTTGGCATGGCCAGATACCAAGTATCCTTCTCATTGCCAGGGGAGCAGTAGAAATGAGGAGCCCACCTAATGATCTACAGGCAAAGCATGTTTCGGAGGGCTTTGTTTCATCCTTTCCCACTGTGCAGCAGCAATGTGAACACTGTGTTCTTGGTTCATAGAGATCCAGGCCTCAGTCACCATAAGATATTGGATGGAAACCTGGCTCTACCCATTTTGCCTAAGACTTAAGCAGCTGCAGGATATTTTAGTCCTGCAAGGGGAATCCAAGGGAGTATTCTCAAAGATCAGCTGAAGCCTATGAATCCATCCCTCCCAGAGGTTCACCTGCACTGCTGAGATGAGAAATAGGTCTCCAGCAACACATTCAGGAATTGAGACTGACTTGAACTCCTTCAGGCAACAGTCCAGTTTACCCTTCTCTCTAGTTATTATGGAAAGGAGCTGGGGAGATCAACCTCACTAGGCTAACATTAGCCTCTGTTCATCTGTCCCAAAAGCTGAAATTTAGCTTAAGCTAAGAGATATTTTCTGTATTAACTATGACACCTACAGAATTACCAGCTCCTCCTCTCCCATATCCTTTTGTCACTAACAGTTCTTTACAGGAGAAAAAACTACATGTGTGAGCACATCTACAGTCAAAAAGGGTTTGATTTCTCAGCATACTAACACACTTCTTGAAAGAGCTTCTCTTCCACAAGTTGTGCTTTTTTGGGAACTGATGGATTAAATTTTAACAAAGTACTATTTTCTCCCACCTTTCTTCTGAAGGTGTGAAGGTCTTGGCATGCTTAGCTAAGATAGTTTACTGTTTATCTCCTTAGCATTAATTTGTATAAATACATTAAAAAAAAAACAAACCACAAAAAACCCACAAAAAACTCCCAACAAATCCCTTTTTTGTCCTGTTACAAAAGCTCATCTTCTCAATCCAATCAATGTCAGCAGCAAATCCATAAAAAGTAACAACATATAAAACATGTCATAGATTTGGCTCTAAAAGTTTAATTAATTTAGTCCATTTGGGAGTAGATGACAAGGCTTTTCTTCAGAAACCTTCATTGATTCCTTTTAAATAATGCTGACACAAGTGAAAGTAATTCAAATTAATGACAGATAAAGTTATACTTTGGGTTGAGAATCCTTAAACATTTCAGACTATAATTGGTATTAATATACCCAGATTTAACCCTTGTATTAAATATAAACATAATTGAGTGGTATTTTAGTGAAACAAAAAAAAATAGCAAGGGAGAACTTCCATTCTTCCACTTCTCTTAATGTTCATATGATCATTTGTCTGACCTGTTCTCTGTTTTGACAGAAAAACCCCCCACAATTTTCCCCACAATGTTGAAAAGGAATCTGTGAAGAGGACATCAAAGCTTGGAAGATAAATAAGTAGCCTAAATGATTTATTATAAACTGCTCTATGCCAGGAATTGAGAAGGATAAATAATTTCAGAGAATATAAGATTCTCACTTCTTTTGATTATTATGATAATTGTTATTTGCATTACAGTAACAAAGTGGGTTTATTTGTGTATGTACAAGAACAGCATTGCCCCAGATCTTAAGCTTCTATTCATAAAGATACCTAATTAATTTATTTGTTGACACAAAATAATTTCATTTCTTTTCCAAGGATCAAAACAACTTCTCAGCTGAAGTTGGACACAAAACATTTGTAGGTAGGAGAAAGACCAACTTAACTGCAGCCTATTTTATACCCCCGTTCCTCAGAAGCACCCAAAGATAAATGCCTTACCGTGGTGTTTCTGTCCAGACTGGTAGAAATGAAGTCGTAAGCAGTTTTGACACTTAACTGACCACCCACTTAAACTTCAGAGTGGGCCTTTCAGTTAAAAGAAACAGGACAGTGCTTCCTTGGAGCTGTGGCTTTCCTTTATGCAGACCCAGGAGGACTGCATCCCTGTTGAGTATGTTTGAGGAGGTACCACCACATCAATGCAACAAATGTCAAATGCAAGAGCATGTAAGTTGGAAGAGACATTTTAAAAAGATAAAGAAAAAAATCAGAACTACAATCTCTTAATTATCTGATGTTTTTTTAGAAGTTGGAAAATGCTATCAGAAGCTTAGTTTGAGTTGGGGGAGAAATTGGACTAGCTGACCTCTCAAGGTCCCTCTAATACCATTTCTGACTCACAAACAGAGAAAAATGAATTCTGCCTGTGGAAGGAAAACCTAAATTGCGAAGAAATTTACATAGGAGGGAGAGGATTTAAAGCTTTGCAGAAGGATTAAAATTTGCTATGAACTCCAACGTGAAAGTGGAATTGTTAAGTGAAAGCCTTTCTACAGTTAAACAGCACCCTTGTCTTTCAGAGAAATACCATTTGCAGATAAGAGACATGGTCTTTCAGATCAGAGTAAAGGTCACTTTCATGGTGAGTTTGAATGAAGATTGAAACTTGTATTTAGATTTTCATTTGTTATCTTACTTGCCCGTTTCTTCACTTTCATGAGAGATAATCTTTTTACAAGACTATTGCATTAAGAAAACATGCTTGAAAAGGTGAAGGCAGCCCAGAGATGCACAGAGCCATGGGAAGCACTCGGAATTTGAAGTCATAGAAATCTCAGTCATGCATCAGGGAGAATAACATACCACTGAGATTAATTCCCTTGCTCGCTCCAGGTAATACAATCATCCTTCATTACACACTCAGGCCCAAGTTTGCAAAGTGGTAGCAATTCCAGTTGTCTGCATTTCTGTTACTTTGGGCTGACCTAGATTTGAAAGAGGAAGAGGAGGGAAGTAAGGAGTGAATATCCAGACCTTAGAGTAAATCTTCTGGGATCAGAAGTCTGATCACTGCAAGTCTGGTGCAGTTATTTTGGATTGAACAACATGAAGCAGATGCATTAAAAAAGACTGCCACCAGAAAATTAAGTCACAGCTTTTCAGCTGGCCTTGAAGTTGGTCTTGAATTGACTTCTCCTATTGTGACAAAAAAATAAAGTCAAGGTCTGTACAAGAACAGATGACCCAATAGATTACCTCAGGTAAACCCCATCAAGATCTGAGGCAATAGCACAAGTGAAAAGAAGTTGGCTACCAATATTCATGTCACCTTTGTCTTCCCAGTTCAAATGACTTTTTTCTCATTTATTAACTCACATATAGCTATGTTTATGGGAAAAGCCTTCAATGTGACACTGGAGCAAGGCTAAACTACCTCCATAATAAGATACCTTCCTCCATGAGGTTCTTGTCAAATAAATGATGTTGCCCCCAGTTCAAAACTGTAAAAGATGAATCTGCCTTATTGTTTGGCATAATTAAAAATACAGGCATATCTTTAAATTATGCAAAGGCTTTAAGGCTTTCCACAAAAGATCCATAGCATAATCTGAATATTCAAATGCTGGTACACCTTGCTTGCAGCCTTGCTGTATAGAAAATGTTAGGATCAGGGAATATAGCCAACAATGCCAGCCATCTCACACTCCCTTAAAGGGCTGCAGCAAGTCTTCAGAATTCACGAGAAGAGATGCTTAAAAATACACATATTCTCTCTCACAGGAAATTTTACTTTTTCACCCCTCCATCCTTAAATATTTGTTTTCCTTTGTCCCAAATCAAGACGCTGCTCATAAGACCTGTGACATTTTCTTTAACAAAACCATTGATTTTCGCCAGGGTAATGGGTAATTTTGTTCCTTTAAAAAAAGAATTTAAAAAATCCCTGTGTTGGAATATGAATTTTCTGCATAAAATAGGTTTGGTAGTGGCAAAAACAGAAGAAGAGAACTAAGGCTGACCCTTTCCTTCCCCTTCTTCAGCTACTGCCAGGATTTGAGAGCTTCATAGTCTCCTGTACTTCTTTAAAACAAAGGATAAAAATAGCCCTAATGAGCAGCTCTGTAACTACAAACAGCAAGTATTTCAGTCAGAAAGAAATGTCACCGTTAAGCTTTCAGTGGTTGTTATATATAACAGCAATTTAAAAACATATAGTGTAAAAATGATGAAAGCTACCTTGACAGGAGCACTTTTAAATCTGCAAGATTTATGGAAATATGAAATAAATATTTAGCATGTTGATTTTACATGCAAGAAGGAGTCAAATGCATGCCATTACCAACATCCTTCCTCCCTCCCCCACTACTGTCTTCAAGGCAGCGGAACACATCTCACTGCTGCATGTATTCTGTTATTCTTTTGTGTCTGGAGACACTCATATGAATCATTATTTAAGAATAAATAAAAGTCTGGCACATTAATTGTGTGGCACAGAAGAGTTCAAATGGAATTGAAAGCTATTCTCATCACCAGGTACATTGTGTAGTAGGCGAGGGTTTCAAATATTAAATAACACTGGAGACAAGGGAACAAATATTCCCTGTGAATAGGTATGGAGTTAATTGAAGGCTGCCCTATTGTTCTACCACTGTAATCCAAAACACACCTGCAAGGGCTTCCTTCCTCTTTCGATTCACATAAACAACAATTTATGGGGGAGGGGAGGCAAGGGAGCAAAAGGGTAAAGGAAGTAAAATGAAGGGAAGGGAGGGAAATTGAGAATAAGAGAAGAATCTCGGGTTTTCCCTGTCATCTAAAAAGAGTTAATCAAAGTAAAATGTGTGTTGAAATATGGGGGGAGGGGAAATGAGCTTAAGAGATTAAGTGCATAAATGGAATGGAATTTAGCCACATGCCATTACAGTCAGTAATAGAGGGTTTTTTTCCTCCCCCAAACAAATATCACAAATAGAACCAAACAGTAAGGGATAATTTGGGGTGGTAGTTCTGAAGTCCTCTATTCAATGTCAAGAGAATGCATGAACAGTGATGCATGCTATCTGGCTGAGAAAAGGGAATTCTAAAGTAGGCTCCGTTCTTCATGGCCAGACAATTTCTTTTTTGTGTTCTGCCAGAACTCTAATTGTAAAGCCCTTTTCAATCGCACCAATCAGCCATGTCTTTCAAGTTGGCTCCCCCCATTCTATTATTCAGCTGACAAGCAGTTATAAAAAGAGAGATTTTTTTTTTTTTTTCACATAGGCAGAAGCTATAGGAAGATAAGTGACGCCAGCTACATTTAAATTTCAAAACCAGTTTCTTTCATAAAATTGTAGGTTGCTGCCATTCACTTCTTATTTTATCAACTGGCAACTTTCTTCCCTTAAATAATAATAAAAGGGGATAAGCTAGTGAAATACCTCTGAGTAGGAGTATAGACAAAGCAGAAGATGCTGTAAGAATGGGGACAGATTTTAGCCAGTCCAGAATAAAAGGACTGTAGGATATTTCATGCCATGAAAAAGAAAAAAAAATTGAACAACCAATTTTAGAGAGCTAAATATCAGAGTTTTGTGATTGATAAAAAGCTGAAGCTTCTGAGACTAATATTGCAGCTAAATAATGGCACATAGTTCACATCTAACAAACAACAACAACAAACAAAACAACAAACAAACACAACAAAACATGTAAGGGAACAAAAAAGTATGGGGAGGAACATGTTGATTTTAGTTGGGTGGAGTCATATCATACCTCTTTTTGTTACAAAGGTGTCTGAATTTACTGAAGACAGATCCTTCTCTTATCCTGAATTAACAATTGATTAGTTTGATTTCAGTGGTCTTATTTGAGATAGGATCCAGCAAAGAGCAAAAAAGCAAGCAATAGCTGAAAGTGTGATTTACAACTTCTTTGATTTAATATTCTCCCACACAGCATTCCTGGGTTGTGGACAGTCTGGAGAGGTTTGCAAGGCACAGCTCTGTAAGATAGAACACTGTGAGAATAAAACAAAAAGTAAAATCAGCTGCTTCAGATAACCTCTGGATATGGAAAATGCTAGACTAGCCATTCTGCTGACATGAGATAAAACATATTGGGATTTCTGCATTAGCTTAATGGAAAAGAAAGGAAGCTAAATTGAACTGAAGATATTCCATAAATAAGAAGTAACATCAAAGTATGTTGGAACATGTTTTGAGGAAATAAATTTACAAAATATAAGGAAATGAAACTGTTGAACCCTACATGAGAAACAAGAAATACATTAAAAGAAGACAAAGGCTTTCTCCAGTTTGTAAAGAGACTAGAATTCAAGCAGACTATAAGGGGAGACACATTCTAGACATTCTAGTTAGTGTAGTTACAGACAGATTATAGTTGCCATATGACTAGCCATAGCATGCACACCAAAGGAGACAACTGAGGAATGATGAAGTATCATGGAAACCAAAAGTCTGATTAAAAACAAAACTCTTAATAGAGGCCAAGTTGTCAAGAAGGAACTACTAAGGTCCACACCTTTGGTGGTTGTATATGGTGGCAATATTTGGGCAAGTGTCCTTAATATTTTCTTCAGTTTGTTTTGGTTGATTTGTTTTTTTTTTAATTCTATAAGGTGGGGAAAATCTAAAAAGGTCAAGGTCCTTAGAGTTTTGTGTGTCAGACAAATAGTTCAGTCACGTTCTGCAAACATAATGACAAATATGTATTTTTTTTTTTCTGATAAGAGTATGTAATACCAATCTGCACTGCTTCACAGAAGAACAAAGCTAAAAGAGCCACCCCACTAAAACACACAAATGGACCAAAATGTTTACATTCCCGCATTTCCAGAGTTAGTTGCTGAATGATGGCAAAGCAAAAGAGACATGAATGATTCATCCAAGACTGTAAAGTAGGTCAGTGCAGATTCAAGAGCATAAAGTTCCTAGTGTGTCCTTTAACCACTAGAAAGTAATTATTTTACAAAGCTGTCACTATGCAATTAGGTAGAGCAGTCTTATTTGCTACTTTTTATTAAAAATTGGTTTCAAATGTCTTCCTGCAACTTTCCCCTTCATTTTATCCAAGCAGAATATACGTCTACCACATACACAGTTATTGGTCAAGACAGAGAAACACAAAACTGTGTTCTACGGGTAAGAAACCCAAGTCAGATACATTACAAATTTAGAAAACAGCCAGGCATGATTGATTGACTGGTTATTTCTGTCAATCAATTAGGAAATGCATTTTATCAGCATTCTCTCATTTCAGGAGCGTTATGCTGCTTGTCTTAAGCTATTTTTCCTCAAGAGTTCCTATTTTCTTAAGCAGAATTTTCTTCTACTGAAGTAGAACCCCAGTAGAAGTCAGCCTGCAGGACTCCATGACTCTATTTTGCATCTCAGCTTTTCCCAGAGGGCTGTGTACATGTTTTCTAGTTAGATTTCCTTGCTGGTTTTAGGACATTTATCTCTATGCATCAGCAAAGAGTCCAGGTATCCCCAGTCAACTTGGGGATTTCATTAAGCCAAGAAGCACCCAAAAAGTGGTTCAGCATGTCATTTGCACCTCACCTTTCCAGGACTACAGACCCAACTGACAGAACATGCAATGACACAAAACATGAGCTCAAAGAGCAAAAAGCCTACAGGAAAGAAGATGTCTTTCTTCAAAGCTTTTCACCACTTACCCATCCCATTCAGCACTGCAGCATCAGCCTAACACCCACCATGTTTTTTTTCAAGTTTTCTAAAATTATTAATAAAATATAGAAGCAGTAGAATAGATAGAGTCAGCCATTACACCAGTGTGGATACGTAAGATTTTTTCTGCCAACTGACAGATGAGCACAAAGATTTTTTTGTGTTCATGAATGAAAAGCCATTAGGGAGATGGAGGAAAATCCATTTAAGAAACTTAGACCAGAAACCAGAATATAAATCTCAAAAGATGGAAAACTGCTTAATGACCTCGATGTACATGTCATTAAAACCAAATTTTTGTTTCTTGTGCTGTGATGTTCCAGAACCGTCTTGCTGACAAACACACAGCAAGGAAGGACAGAGCACTGTCCAACTTTGAGACTCATGTCCTAGCTCATTCCCTACTTGATTCTGCAAAAGGCAGGTGAGAGGCTCTGGAGGAGAGGTCTTACCATTTTTGCAGCTAAGCTGCCTGAGCACAGTTTTACACTACCCTAGAGACAATGAAACCAAAATGACCACATCACAGAAACAAGTAAACACTTTGCTCCTCACCATTGATAAACTCTTGACTCATCTGAGACACTTCCTTCATGGCTGGCAAACAACAGCTACAACATCTTCCAGACCAGCAGTTCCCACAAGCGTTTTTGTTTGTTGGATAAAGAAGGAATTAATAGGAGCAGGTAGGAGAGCTAATCTGAAAAATTGTAGCTGCATTCCCTTATTACTGTCAGACTGAAAAGGAGATTTGTTATACTTGGAAAAGGACAAGAAAGCTTAAGAGAATAAGATACAAGCAATCCATCTATTGCAGATATGGAATAACCCATCTACAAGAGAAGTGATCAGAATAACTTGATTTGTTGTTTGAATGATATGGAAATATTTCCCCAGGTACATTTAATCATGTAGATATTTTTGCTACTCTTAAAAACATGCAATACTTTCTACACTCCTGCTTACAATCTACCACTGGCTGCATGATTTCCACAAGGAAATCATGAGCTGTATGAAAAAGTATGTCTGTTAACTGCTTGTGAATGCCATTGAGTAACCTTTGCTTATATTTTGGAAAAAAACCAGATGAGTAAAAGGTCACGATCTGCCTTTTTTACACTTACTTTGTATACATTATAGAGTTTCCTAATCCATTTCCTCTGACAGATTTTAAAAGTTCTCTCTTGACAGGCAAATCAGTATTTTCATACAATCTCAACAAAATTAGATTCACATGACAGCCTTCTTAATGCTGACTAACAAGCATGCTAACCATGCTAATGCATTTCAAGCAAGCGCATGTGACTATTTTGTAGTCCAGAAGCATAAAGACACAGCCACAGATAGCATTATTTGCCATGTCCTGGGCCCATTTTCTTCTTCAAAGCCTATAAATACTGTGCCTGTCAATCCCAGGCAGTGTGGTAGCATGGTATCAGGATTTCTCTACAATAAGCAATTAGATGTCATTTGAAAGTGGTGGATTTTAATTAGCATGATTCTAGACACCACCAGCCATCTTAAAGCTGCACAAAAATGTTATGACCAAATTGCATTTGGTTAGTATTCAGGAAAAGAAGTTTTGCAGAAACATTGTACTACCTAAAATTAATATTTTTGCTAGATATTTTTGAAGTTATTAATTTGTCACAAGTACTCAATGCCATTTCTCTGTTATGTCTACACATTTTTACTTATTTTTTTTTTCAAAACTGTACTACTTGGTTATGTTTGTCCTTAGTGTTAATGTAACTATCTTTATCTACACACAGTGCTGTAAACTGTTTATAAACATGGAGAGGGACCCAATGGGAGCCTTTACCATTTAGGTCACTGCTGCAGAGTTACGCCAATGCTGTGGACTTCTGAAATTCCCAGCCTCAGAGTGACACAGGGCACGTTTTAATGACCATCCACAAGAATCTCATCTATGCAAACAAATAATGCTTAATAAAACAATTACATCATGCATGAGAAACAGCTGCAGCAGCAAATAGTCTGTGGTCACTTGTGTAATAAGGAAAGTTTAAGAAAAAAAATTTATGAACAATATGTTCTGTAGGTCTCAATTATTTCTCCATTTTCTATAGCATAACTTGAACGCTGTGAGCCTAAAATCTTTTCACAATAGCATTTGGCACATTTCATTTTATGGATAAAATTTGTAAAATTAAAAACAAAACTGACAAACCAGGAGCTAATCTGTTTTGTACCAGATTAATACAGTTCTGAGTATTCTTTTTGTGTGTGTGGATACATACATATCTGTATGAACAGCAGATGCTATGGCTATGAATGCTTTCAGTCAATCAATTTGCTTTGAGTAAAATCCTAAGCTAAATAAATGGGCATATATAAACACTGTGAAAAGAAAAATTACACAGCAAGATGAATCTATGCCAGAGCTCACTGGAGGGGCTGTTTAGAAGCACTAGGCAGAGCAGCCTGCACAGCAGACCCAGCCCTCAGATTCACAGAGTAGTCAGGAGGGTACCGTGAGAATACCCAGTAAAATTAGAGCTTGGCTCCCAACTCTGCAACACACATTTTAATGCTTTCAGGAGTGAGTACTAACAGGTCACCTAACCCCCTGGGATGGAGGAAGCATTTCAGTCTGGAAGAGCTAGGACAGGCTTTAAACATGCCTTGCATGAAACAAGTACACAACCCACAACCAGGAAGCCAAGGGGCAGCTGCAGAGCCCAAGAAGTGGTTTTATTTTGGTGGTATGTTTATACAACATGAAAAGTGCTTTGATATCTCAGATCTTGACTTGGAAGCTTCAAACTTTTGGGATCATAAAGCAATGAATCAAAATTTAAAAGACACTTAATCAAATACCACATTATTTCACCTCTAAATAGAATAAATCAACTGCAAACATTTTCATATGAAAAAGAGATTATGGGCAGCCAACCTATTTTAGCTACCTTCTCAACATTACTGATAACATTGATTATATTGACTAGACTTCTAAGGTGACTGCCTCAGCTGAATATTACCACCTACATCTTTATGTCTTGAAAAGCAGAATTGTCAGTTGTTTACTGTTGTGATGTAAGTCATATAACAACAAACTATGTGCTGCCAGGGACATGTTATAATGAAGGACTAGTAAAAATAAAAGATAAAGTGTTTTAAAAAAGTAATTTCCTGCTCAAGTGTGTAGTATTTGAGTTGGCTAGGAGTTTTCTTTCAAAATTATTTTAAGAAAAATGCAGTTTCCGTCAAAATGTATTGATACTCTAAGGGAAGAAAACAGTCTTGGGTCAGATAAAAAAACCCCAGTTTTGGCTTGTTGAACTGTGCCAACATACATGTTCAACTTTGGACTCTGTCAATTTCTGGTGTCAAGTTAGTCTATGGCATCCCCATGGCTTCTTCTTCAGCCTAACCTTGGCTGAATTTCCTACGGTATATCCCACAATTTTTCTTCTTGAGCCCATTAAGAGACAATAAGATTTCCCTTGATTCTCATTTCATCTATTTGCCCATTGTCTCTCACTCCCCTCATTTTTCTGTGCCCCAAATCAGGATTTTTTTTTTCCTGGTAGCATTTTTTTAATTTATTTTCACTCCATGATTAACAAAGCTACCTTTTATGTTTCCCACTTTCTGTAAAGAAGAACATTCTCAGTGTGCATTAATTTACATTTGGTTTTACTGTTCCATGTGTCTCTGTAATCCTAATGGGAACTTGTTGCCTCTCCAAACAGCTAAACATCCAAATAGTAAGGGAAAAGCAGAGGTGGTGCTGCTGGTCTCAAAGGCATTGATAAGCCTCTGCTGCATATTCAATCACAGTAAAAGTCTCTCAGTCCCAGTGAATCATAGTGGTTCCTAAGGATTAAGATGACCCTTGGATGAACATACAAAAGGGTTGCAGTATCAAGAATTTTCAGCATGGCATGTTTTGAAGACCCTCCATACCCTTCCATTCATTGTTTTCTTATTGTTTTCATTTCTTTTCCTTCAAGGATAGATGGAAAACAGAAGTCCATGCAGTCAATAATTTTGGCATAATTCTTTCCCATAGTGGAGAAAAAAAAGCACAACAAACCAAAACCATTAATTGCCTTCTCACACTGTGGCAGTAATATGGGACAATACTCATGGTTCATTGCTTCTTTCTCTGGACAAACTGTACTTTGTTTGGCAACACAAAGGCAAAGGAAAGCCTGTTCTTGAATTAAGAAATTAGAAATGTGGTAATTTAATCAAGCTTCTCATTCAGGAAGAATGGTTCAACAATGAAAGCAATCCTGGAAATGAAAGCTTGTCACTGTTTGACTCAGGTTTGACAACAATGCTCTCGATCCCCTCCCCCTCCCACCCAGGTAGGGAAGGAGAACAAGAAAAAGAGACACCTTACTGGATTGAAAACTGAACTAGACAGCTTTAAACACCAATAATAAAACAATATATATAATTATATACAAATATGTTCAGGTATGTGCAAAAGTCTTTTGCCTCCCCTCACCCCCAGCAACTCCCACAGCACTCCCCTGAGCTGTGAACAGTCCCGAAAAATTCCAGACTGCAGCTGGAGAAAGTGGAGAGTGATGAGGGTCGATGGTGATGGATGGATGGAGTCCTCCCTGGATACCGGCCATGGACAGAAGAAAAGGGAAGAAGAAGCAGGATCGAAGTTGTCTTCTGTGACCTTCCTCTGAGCTTACATATACAAGTGGAATGGAATATGTCTGGCCAATTTTGGTGTCTGTCTAACTCAGCCTCTTACAGAGGGGTCATAGATCTCCCCGTAGTGTCTGAACTGGCCGAGTAGAGGTGTGATCTTGAAGACCCAGCAGTTAGAAAAACATTCCACCATTACCAGCCGTAGTTGGAACACTCTGTTACTAGTTAAAAGAAAGCTTACTGAAGGGAGAGGAGGGCCACAGAGAAATTGGCTTCATCCTGGCTCAAACCCAGACAAAGCTTTAAAGAGATTTCACAGAGCAACTGTCGGTGACTTGTTGTTGTTTCTTCCCCACACTCATATGGTCGGCATTAATACTCTATAGCTGCATCACTATAGCACGGGCATATGTAACCAATGGAAAAAATTAGATAGTGGAGAAGATTCAGCTAGCTTCAAAATAGTTTGTTAAATAAAGTACCAAGGTAGAACAAAAAAAATTTTCTTGACCTATGCTTTAAACAATATATATACACATAACGAAGCAATTCATCCTCAGTTGTGCTCCAAATTTTCTTTGTACAGCACACAACTTCTAGAACTCAACTCCCCAACACCTAAGGGGAGGAAACAAAAAGACATTGTTACATCATAGTGCTAAACAAGAGGATAGAAGCTATATTAGAAGTAAGGATTCATAGGTACTGAGTTATGTGACCATGTATAGAACAAGATCATTCCATATGCCTGAGTAAATAAATTGGGATTATACATTGGCTTAAATACTGTGCAAATTTTAATATTTCTGGTCTAAATTACTTACTCGAAGCCAGTACCTAGGAATGAGCCAATAATGAACAGCTGGCAGAGACCTATGGGCAAAAAGAGAATAACTTTTATGTTTTCCACAGCTAAGGAAAACTTCTCATGTCACACAAGGTAAAAGAGAACATATTAGAGCTCCTTGAGGGATAACTTTTCTAAGACTTGTGGAGAAAATGGGGGGGAAATGTCACTCTTCCTGGGAGCAGAAAAATGTACTGTGGTTCTCCAACTTTGCTTATAAAAGGCTCATGAGTCCCATACATTTTTTTAGTCTCATACTGGGGATCACCAGTGTAATCAAAGCAATGTGAGACTGGGAGCAGTTTAGTACCTGCTGCTGTAAAGCTTCATATTACTAAAGCTAATTAAAAAGTAATTTTGTTTTGAAGAAAAACAAGAGTGAGTGTTTTAAACTTTTATTTTAAAGCTTTTAAAATTAACCTCCTACTCTTTGCTTTTAAACATAATTTTCAAAAATTTATTTCTTCTTTCCCAGAAATTTAAAAAAAGATATTGAAGAAGTAAGAGATTAAAAAGAATATTTCTCATACACTTCTGTGAGGTTCCAAAAATTCCTCTCTTTTAAAGAAACACTTCAAGTAATTTGATTCTATGGTGCAGATGAGTGAAAAAGTACGGATGAGTGAAAAACAAATGATTCACCAAAATACTCAACAATGTCAATATTTCCTTTCACAGGAGGACTGTCACTGGAATGTAAATAAATTACATACACATTTGGTAAGTACAACAAGAAGAGTTCAAAATTAATTAATGCTTAAGGTCTGGAGAATTTACATAAAGGCACATTCCAAAGATTCACATGACTAGAGCTCTTCTAAACTAGCACATCTTGCTTAGAACAAGGAACTGTTAAGATTAAAGCACTGCTTAGTTTTGAAAGAAAGAAAAAAAAAAAAAAGAGAAAAGCTTTCCAGGTCCTTGCCGGGACTTAGTTTGTTAAGACTTGGCAGTTATTTAATTTTGCTCCCACTCATGGTTAAGGGACTCAGACAGACCAGCAGATTGGCATCCAGTAGCTGGATGATGGATGCCAGCTTTTCCCAATAACATAGAATAAGGACTTGAATTCTGTGTGTGAGGAGCTTAGAGTGGGGGAGGGGAGGAAAGAATAGAGGTATGACCTTACCTTTTGTCATAGTGATAGAACAATCTTAAATGCAATCACTTCCTTTGTCAAAGGAAGAAAGCTTAATTTAAACCATTAAGTTTCACTTTGCCCTTTTTTATATATGTAAGGCAAGAAAAATGAAACACCTTTTGGTCCCTAAAATGTAAAGTCAGCATAAATTCACTAAGATATCAAGATAATCTTATCTCAGGCTTTGTCTAGAAGAATAAAAGGATTTTCTAAAACTTCATTTTCCTGCTAAATTGAGTGCTTTGGACCTTGTTAGCTCTCCTCGTGCTAAAAGATGGTCCTAGCTTTTATTTGTGATAGCAAATCCCAGCTAAAGGGGATGAAAGTAAAAAAACTTAGTAGTTTCTTATGTGTGATTTTTCACAAAAGTTTTCAGGTCTGTTTTTTTCTCCAGAAAAGCCCCCAGTTTCATTACTTACCTCAAATAAGGTCTACACATACAGATCCTAGTAGAGTAGGCCAACATATCTCTGAACACAAACCTAACCTGTTTTGTATTTTGCATTTGAGATATAGTTTCAGTTTTTACTTACAGCTACAGTGTATTTTTGTTCATTGAAAAAGACTTCAAGTTCTTTTTTTCCTTCCACATGAGGTATACTAAAGAAAATAAAACTTTGGAAAATAAAAATAAGAATTTGTCTTTTTTTACTTCCATTTGTCATTTTTTACTTTCATCCCAGTTGAAGTATTTGCAGCAGTTCTGCAGGACCTTTTGGAAGCTGGATGGAAGTTCATAGTACTCCTCACTTGAAGGGGTAGTGCCACTGCATTAATGAATTTCACCATTACCAGATAAATTCTTCAGGGACCTAACTGCTGTGAACCTGTGCCAGGTCTATGCAAAGATGTCAAATTCATCCAGTCTGTTCAAAGAACAAGCACTTAACCTCAACTGCATTTCATCCTTTGGTTATCGTCACCACCTTCCGTAGTCACTTTTTCCAGAGAACTTTGTTCTTATTCAGATTAGAAAGGTACCATTTTAAAAGCAGTACTCTTTGGTACACTACATGGCAATTCAGTTTCATTTTTCAGTGTCTCATGACAGTTCATGTGATTTTTCAGGTTTGTGACTAGAGCAATGCTGTGAAGAAAACAGGCAAGGGCAGCATGACCAACTAAAGTCAGAGTGATGATGATTAAGGTGAAAGCAAAATTTGGAGGTGAAAAGTAATTTTCACCTATACTACAGGTGAAAGAGAGATAATTTCTATCCTGGTTTCTAGAAGAGGAATATTACTTGTTAGTGGTCAAGTATTATACTGGCTAACCATATTTAGTGCATCAAGTAGGAAATGTGTATCTCCAGAACAGTAAATGGGGCACAGATATCTAAAAAAAACCACAAAGAGAAACAAGTTAGACAGCCCTGAAAGAAGGAACAAACCTGTAGATTAGAAAAACATTTTGAATAGCAAATTACAGACCACAACAAACTGAAAACAGGGCAAACCACGGGATGGGTTTACCAAGAACTAACCTGATCACTTTCTTATAGCCATCAGCATAAGGAGCACTTTGGTCTGACTGACCAATACCTTATTCTACCTTACACTGGCACCAATACTCCTGTGACCAATTAGTAAACCAGTGCAGCTTCCCTAACTGGAACATAACTCCTTTTCTAGGAAGCAAGAAAAAAAAAAAAAAAAAAAAAAGCTTTCTGAGGATTTAGCAATCTGAGTTTCCTGGTTCTTTCACCAAATAGATCAAAGTAAGCAACAAGAGTTTGCAACTGCAAAAGCAAAGCAAAGCAGGATGCTGCTGTTCTGTAGCCACAAACCCGAGATAAAACAACTGATTTCATGGCAGAAGGGGGGTGGGGGAAGAAGGGAGGAGAAGGGGGGAAGCAGCAGAATAGATCTAATCTTGCTGCATTTCAGTAAAATATCTGATATGCAAAATTAGTTCAAAGAAAAAAAAAAAGAATAGCTCAAGAGTTAACCCACAGATAACGAGCAGGCAAGTGAGGAGACAGCAACTGTTACAGTTTAGCTTGCTGGGCTGGTTTCAAGAGCACAAACAGGTATGCGAAGGAGGTATCTTTTCATCACTGCATGCACAGCTCTTCAGGCTGTGCTTACAATGGTAGTTGTTACTTCGCCGGAGGCAAGTCTCCAGGTGACAAGGGAGGAGCTGCTCAAAAAGGCAACTGGCATACCAGGAAGATGTGAAGGATTTCTCTTGGCCAGAGCAATGTTTCTATTGCTGCTACAGCAGTTAGGCAAAAGACAAGTGTTCAGGGAGTCCCTGGGAGAGCCTATTTTTCTTTAAATGCATATGCTAAAAGAAGGGACTGGACTAGCTTACAGTTTCCTTTCTCTAATACTATGTCTACACACTCTGAAACATCTCGATAATCCAGCTCAAGCCATTAACCTCAACAGAATTCATCCTTCATAAACTTGGAGCACACTGATTTTTCTTTCTTTTCTTTACCTCCTCCACCCTAACCAGCACGTCTTTTGTGCAACGTGACGTGTAACTCCTGTATTACTGAAAATTTGTGGGAAGAGGGGAGAAACAAAGTCACAGGAAAAAATAAAGATCTCCTCAATGTAGCTGTAGAGTGTAATCATCCACATCTAGTAAGAGATGTTAGTGAGGTTTTTTGCATTGCTGTGTTGATTCTGTATTTGGTACCGGTAGCAGCACTTCAAAGTACAGTCCAGTTACTTCTGAGAGCATAAACTTGTCTCACTGGGATCTCAGCTCTATTTCTACCAGTGCCCCTCCAGATATGGAGGCCAAGGTTCTGAGGAGGCCATTTGCCTTCGTTTGCACTGACACAGTTGTATAGGCAGATGCATCTGAAAATCCTTCTCTTGAAGAAAGTAACTTTATGAATCTCCCTATAGAGCTAAAGTGCAGAGCAGCAGCACAAGAAGTGTGAGGTGACACAGAAAGGGCAGCGAATAGAGGAATCAGAACTAAAACTGCTCAGTGATGTCAACAACTTAATGGAAAGCTGATTACAAAGCAGAAAAACATCTGGTAAAAAAACCAAATAACTTCATTTCAAATCAAGTAGCATTTGAATGTAGTGAATTTTAAGGCAAACTAACTACTGATAACAACTTATCTATAAACCTTTACTTTGTAGAAGGTTTATCTTAGGAAAAGAACTGTAGTGCCTTACCAAGCAGAAACCTGAAGGCAACAGAAGAATACATGGAGATAAGTATCCAGATAGGACATGATTACATGAACTAAAGGATAGATCCTTACCTGGACCACACCAGTAAAATATACAAGACTAGCTTAAATACTTCAGCCTTCTGGTACACAAAATAAGGGATTGCAATATGAAGCCAAGGTGTTATCATGGGCCTTAAAAATATATATAAATTTGTTTTGCAACTTGAGCCACAGAGCAGCCATCAGCCTAACCCCATCACTTGCAAAAAGGTTGGAGTCATGGAAAGAAGAATCAGCAGTGAAATATTAAAAAACCCAACCCTGTCAATACAAAATGTCAAGAATTTATTTTCTTAAAAACTGAAATTCTGAAACAATGTTTAAACTGCAACCTGTGTGGAAAGAAGCTGCACATGCAGCCTGATACAGAAGTCTCAAACTAGGAGGACACTGACTGCATCCAACACAATTTGACAGGCAATAAGATAGAGGCTTTAGTTACAGATCATGCAGATAAACTTTTTTTGGCACTTCAAAGGCCAACAGTAACTTGGACTGCTTCAAATATCAGCCAGCATGCTGCAGCATTTTATTCTGTATTTAATTATTTTTGCTTCCAACAAAATAAATACAATTGTTAGATGGGATAAGAAAAAAAAAACAAAACAACTTATTCATGATTTATGTTATTGTTTCAATGTTATTTCTAGAATCTCAGTCATCAGTCTTGACTTTCAGTCAAGGGAAAGCTATCATGAAGGATATAGTATAATTCAGATATAAAGTTCCTTGTACAATATTTTTTAAGGAGACCTCAGATTTTCACATCTGAAGGTCTATCTTTAAATGCAATAAGTTCTTTATTAGACAGTCACATATCATACATATTCAAAAGCCTCAGTTTGAACATTACATGTAATTGACGCTACAGAAATCTGTTTTCACTGGCATGACATCAGAGATGGTCAGATTGGAAAAATCAAGAGGATGAGCTTCACACTTGCCAACTTGTGCTGTTAATCTGTGTTGAAATTTTTTCTTATCAAACCCCAGCAAAACAACCAGTCTCTGAGAAGAAAAGCCAAGCCTGTTGGCCCACATCTAGTCTGCTAAGAACAAGCAGCTACTGTTAAACCGTTTCTTTCATAGCTTATAAACCTGTTTCTTACATTCTGCTTTAGGCTCCTCTACTCATCCACAAGATCACCTAAACAGGCATATTACCAGTTCTATATAGCAGTATAGGATACTATAATTTCCATCCTCTCTCATCAAGAGAAAGGAAATTAAGGAAAGTTAGATGTTCTTCTCTAAGGAAAACTCTTTTGGCTCAGCTTACTAACACTCCTCATAGCTGTTTCTTCTGTATTTGTGATTAATATAGCAACAGAACATTTCCATTACAGTAGCCAAAAGACAGAGAAGCTGAACCATCAGTCCCTGTAATTTCCATGGGTAGCACCTGTGATACCAAGTCTGCAGTAGAAGTGCACACCAAACTGTTTCAATCGCAGCTCAGAATCAGTCATCCAGGCTGCCCAACTGACAGCTGGAACTGGTTCAGCAAGAAACAAAGGCTTTCTCCCTGCTGTTAAACAATATATGCAGAAGTGACAGAGCAATGCAGGATTTGGTCCCTGGTCCCCAGTCCTACAGCTCACCCCACCAAGGAGTCCAACTCCTTTCTTCCTTTCTTCATTGTCTCCTACTCATCTCTGGGATCTGCAGTATTTGCACCCCAGGGCACACCATGACACCAACCCTCCTGTCCCATTTTTCAACATCACTGTTCTCTGCCCTCTCCCTCACAGGCATCTAAGGAAACAGACAGTTTTGCCTGCCTTGACTGCAGCCCAGAGAAGCAGAAAGCAGGCAGAGGTGTGCTCCATCACAGCAAGGGCCAGAGTATCCCAGGGGATGTGCATTAATACCTTCTTGGATTTTCTGAGAGCTGGGAGAACGAGCCAGATAAAGTAGTTCAACTGAGGTACATAGGAAACTATAAATAGATTTCTTTTTAAAAAAACAAGAACTTTTTCTTAAAAGCATCCACTTACTCCCTAACAGAAGCCAAATATTATAACCTCTTGTATCAATATCTGTGTAACCACGTTTTGGATCCTCAAAACCTTCGCAGTGTTCCACACATTACAAACACAACACGGGTACAAAAATATTTGCAAACTAGTGACACAAAGCATTATGAAAAGTGGTCTTTCGCTATGAAAGTGCCCGAATACAGCCCAACCAGATGTGTCTGGGAGACAAAAAGCCTGCAAAGCAGAAGACCTGTGGTAGACTTGCGTGTTTGATCTTGCTGCAATAGCATATCAGGGCCATGGCAGGAATGATTCACTGTGCCTTGAACTCTCCCAACTCTAGAACAAGCAAAGAAGACTTTAAACCCTTTCCCTCACAGCCTGATCAGGTAGTTGCACTTGGAGCACAATGCTGCTAAGCAGGATGAACCAGGAGAGACAAACAATTGAGTACAAACCATTTCAACCACTATGCTGAGACACAATAAGTTCGGCCCTGAAAACAATATTGATTTTTCTATAAACTAAGTAGAATCAGTGGAAAAGCCTAGCTATATTTAAGTTTATTTTAAATAATGTACTCTATACCTTATTACAAAAAACCCTTGTTTGTACTGTAATATTTATTTAAAGTACTTTAAAGGTACTTAAATATCTCAAAACCCTCAGTACAAGCAGAAGGTTCTCCTGAAGCCCATCAGAAGTCAGGCTTTGTCTTTTGTACTGTCGTGAAACAAGTTCTTCAACATCATTCTAAGACACAACCTGCCAGATTACACTAAAAAAAAAATAATAAAAAAAAATCAAAATCCAAAGGATTCAAAGCTACCGACAGGAACTCTTGTGCCCATTATGTTGTGTACACACCATGACACCAACCCTCCTGTCCCATTTTTCAACATCACTGTTCTCTGCCCTCTCCCTCACAGGCATCTAAGGAAACAGACAGTTTTGCCTGCCTTGACTGCAGCCCAGAGAAGCAGAAAGCAGGCAGAGGTGTGCTCCATCACAGCAAGGGCCAGAGTATCCCAGGGGATGTGCATTAATACCTTCTTGGATTTTCTGAGAGCTGGGAGAACGAGCCAGATAAAGTAGTTCAACTGAGGTACATAGGAAACTATAAATAGATTTCTTTTTAAAAAAACAAGAACTTTTTCTTAAAAGCATCCACTTACTCCCTAACAGAAGCCAAATATTATAACCTCTTGTATCAATATCTGTGTAATCACGTTTTGGATCCTCAAAACCTTCGCAGTGTTCCACACATTACAAACACAACACGGGTACAAAAATATTTGCAAACTAGTGACACAAAGCATTATGAAAAGTGGTCTTTCGCTATGAAAGTGCCCGAATACAGCCCAACCAGATGTGTCTGGGAGACAAAAAGCCTGCAAAGCAGAAGACCTGTGGTAGACTTGCGTGTTTGATCTTGCTGCAATAGCATATCAGGGCCATGGCAGGAATGATTCACTGTGCCTTGAACTCTCCCAACTCTAGAACAAGCAAAGAAGACTTTAAACCCTTTCCCTCACAGCCTGATCAGGTAGTTGCACTTGGAGCACAATGCTGCTAAGCAGGATGAACCAGGAGAGACAAACAATTGAGTACAAACCATTTCAACCACTATGCTGAGACACAATAAGTAAGTCGGCCCTGAAAACAATATTGATTTTTCTATAAACTAAGTAGAATCAGTGGAAAAGCCTAGCTATATTTAAGTTTATTTTAAATAATGTACTCTATACCTTATTACAAAAAACCCTTGTTTGTACTGTAATATTTATTTAAAGTACTTTAAAGGTACTTAAATATCTCAAAACCCTCAGTACAAGCAGAAGGTTCTCCTGAAGCCCATCAGAAGTCAGGCTTTGTCTTTTGTACTGTCGTGAAACAAGTTCTTCAACATCATTCTAAGACACAACCTGCCAGATTACACTAAAAAAAAAATAATAAAAAAAAATCAAAATCCAAAGGATTCAAAGCTACCTACAGGAACTCTTGTGCCCATTATGTTGTGTACAGTACAGCAACTGCATAAGGAAACACAGCAACATCACCCAGCAGGAGCACAAGGCATGAAAAATACCTTGCCTAAACGTTGCTGAAAGGCAGGAGGAGAAAAAAACCCACAACAGCAAACAAACCCCCACAACAGCAAATATGTGCTACTCCTTATAAAAACTCTTTAAGCTGACCTCCAGAACCAGACTACCACTGCAACAATTTAGCTAAACTTTCACAAAACCAACCAAAAACTCACACACTCTGGAAAAAAAAAAAAACAAAAAAAAACAAAACACAAAAAAACCAAAACCAAACCAAAACAAAAAAACCCACCATTCATAGCAAGCCCGAGCAAGAGCAAATTCAAAGGGCAACAGCACTCTCACCACCTTTGCACCATCTGGGATATCTGCTTCCCCCAACTGGCCTCCAAGCTTCTTAATTTGCTGTCAGTTGTAATTTAAGTCTTTCAGCTGGGGCTTAAGTCTGGCAACTGATTCCTCACACCTGTGTGGTGCTTCCCACATTATTAAGAGGGCACAATGTTCTCTACTGGTTACTTGCTCACCATGGGTAAAAATATGAGAATGTGACCTAAAGCTAACAGAGTAAACTGAGTTCTTACTCCTAATCTTGTTTGCTAATACTTATCGTGATGACTTCTGTTGCATATTCATGAAATATTAGGCAGTGATAGTACACATATTGTCCTAAGCAGAACATAAAGACATAAAATGAAAACATCTTTACTGGGGAAAAAAAAAATAAAAAAATAATAAAAAAAAATACAACCAAGACAGCTGAAAAATCTTTGTCCTGGTTGACACATTATCAGTGCCAAATTTCAAAGCATGAAGAATTGCTCAAATTCCCAGCTGTTACAGCAGAAAAACATGAGACAAGCAAAATATTAATAAAAGTTAGAATAGATGAACATAAAAGAGAAAATGCAAAGTCAGAATGTGGTATATGCCAATAAGAACAAAATTAGAGTAATAATTTGGATAGGCCAGAGATAAAAGCCTGATAAATTCCTAGAAAAATAGATTACTGAAAAAGCTGCTTGAAAAAAACCAAAAAAAAACCAAACAAAAAACAACAACATGAAGTATAAGTGGATGAATGACATTTTTAATATATTATTGGACTGGATTAATTAACTTTTAGTCAGTACAATAGTATGGTAAGAAAAAGAGATACAATAACAATAAAATATTTGTACAGCCGTAAGGAAAATAATTGATGCACCTGATGTGAATTTCTACTGTTTGGTCTGTTTATTATTGCTATAGTAGCAACTTTTAAAATACTAATATTTAAGAAGCTATTTGGAAAATATTCTGATTTTGATAATAAATGTACTTATGCCTAGGTCAACACTGAAATTATTTGCCTAAGACAATTCAGCTGGATTTTGAATCAATTTACTCTGGAATTGCTTTGCATGAAATACCCCTATGCTCCCAGTCATAGTTTTTAGCAGTCAGGTTTGTGAAAATTCTGTTTTTTAAATGAATTAGAGATAATATGAATAAACAAAATTGTCTCTGATAAATGTAAATATTTGTATGTTAAACCGTTTTCATTTATTCATATTAAAAGAATATCACATGACTTTCCAATTCAACCAATGTAACCACACACTTCAGATTCTGAATAGGAAATAACCAAATTATTCTTCAAACCTTCAGTAGTCTATGAACAATTTGCAAATTATTTTCAGATAATAAATATATTAAAACTAATTGCAGAGTCTTCAGAGATAATTCACAAACATAAATAAGAAGCCAAATTTGTCATTATCTATTATTTCCAGCAGCTTTTTCTGACAATTTTAGTTAACATGAAACAGTAATAGTAGTAAGAATGAGATTTGTAATATTGTTTTCTTCCCGTGCATGTCCGACTGATATGAAAATGCTCTGGTTTTCCATTCACTTCTAATCCAGCTCTTTGATACGGTGCAAAATAACAGAATAGTGCTGATTCTTACTGACCTCTGTGATATAAAACTTAAGTATACCTTGAGCTATCTCTTGGTGAAGCCTAGAGAGGATAGGTATCTAAGTCACAGCCAGGGACTGACAACTGGTCACACTGGTAGGCAGCTTAACAAGAAAGCTCATGCTTGACTGTCAAGAAAAAAAGACTCTAGCAGGAGATTTTCCTATAATTGTTACTGGAGATACAAGTTTCTCTATGACATAGTTCATATGTCTTGATACTTCTGTGCTCATCATTGATCTATGATTTCATTATTTTGACTAGTGTTTATAAGCATGTGCATGGAGGATGTTTTTTTCCTTTATAAATAATTTTTTTTAGGTGATTAAAGAGTTTTAGATTCATTTGGTTCCATAATGAAAGATAATGTGTTTCTGCCTGGAGGGATTTTGGATCTTTAGATCATCCTTGTGAGGTCCAGTACAGACTGGAGGTCGTACAAGTAGTCCTCTCATAGGCAACAAGTAAGCTCAGTGTCACAGTCAGACAAGCAGAGATATTGTGCTGCTGGCAACTCTTGTGCAGGTGAGTGGGCTGTGCAAGGCAGGAGGTGAGACCACCTCTGCTTTCCTCTGTGCACCTTTTCTGGGCTGCTACTCTGGGCTGATCTATGTATTTGTCTATCTGCAAATACATTGTTAATAAATAAAAAGAACATGGATGATGACTATGGCCATGAAACAGCTTCAGCATTGTAGTACTGTGTGGTTCCTCCTTGACAGCAGATCTCAACACAGCAGTATTTGTGGTGCTAAGGAACAGATCACTGTGGACATTCATCCTTTTAGGGGAAGGGTAATGGGTACAAAGCTGAAGATAACTGCGTATCGAGCTGATGCACAGTTTGCAGCTATCTCAAACTGAGTCACTATTTACTGTGAAGTGTGAAGGCTCCAAGGTTTATTTAAGAGGAGGAGTTAAGGTATAGTAGCTCTGAATATGAGTATTTTTACTTTTACAAGAAGCATTTTCATCAACCACGTATAAATGTTTAAATACAGTTAACACACACACAAAAAAATTCCTCTTATTGATCTCCATTAATCTGGCTTTTTTCTTCATGAAATAGTTCTTTTGGAATTTCATTAAGTCACATGAACAACTGCACCAAGTGGCAACTGGAATTTTAAAAGTAAATTAATTTTGCCACAAGGTGTTATTAAGACCAGGTAAGGATGGCCTTGAATAATAATTGCTCATTATTGTTTGTAAAGGATATTCTATCTCAGACTTTAGCACTGGGCTTTGCCTAAGCCAACATTTTTTTATTAGTATATCGCCAATCTTTATAACAAATTGACAGGAAATTGTTTCAGTTTTGATATAAATTCTTAAATTGGACTTTCTAGTCAGCAACATCATCTTTTAATAACAGGGATTCTATATTCAATGCTTTAGTAGTTGGTATTTTGTTTAGTAGAAGCAGACAAGCTCAGTTTTCCAAATTGGCATAAATCTAGAGCAACCCTGCTGGTCTCACTGTTAGTGTGAACATATAAATGAGAAAAAAATCTAAACAAGCCCTTAATATTTAAAGAAGGATTTTATGCTGTAGCATAAAAATACTGTCCAGTCCTAATCTTTTTGAGAGCAAGTCTCCAGTTGGAACCTTCTGACACTGAACTTGCACCTCCCGTACTTGGATAGTACAACACTTTCTCCAAGCAATACTCTCTTAGGAACTACTGGAATAAAATGAGGACAGAAATGTAATCATAGTTAATAATACACTTAATAAAGCAAATCTTATGTAAATTTTAATATTTCTAGGCCATTGTAGACTACTAAGAGATAATAACTCCTTTTAAAAGTAAGTGATATATCTCACTGTAGAATTTCTGTCCAGTGGATGTGCCACCAGAAAGGACACAGCTTGCCTTTGAGATCTGAGCTGATGTCTCAGTTCTGCAGAGTGCTCTCACAAAACTTTTCTCTGGCAAAAAGAACCTGAAGTTTCACAATGCCTAGCAATCCTGGTTTGATGCAGTCTTGCTCCTTGCCTCTTATTTCTGCCATTTTGTGATGTTGGAGCATGCTAGAAATGAGATTATGAAAATAATTCTGTGCAAATTAAAAAAACAAGCCCAAAACATATAAATGTATATGCTTATTTTTTCGAAAGTTTTTTAAAGAAGTGGGACTGCTATTTTGATTAGGCTGCTGTGTAACTGTCATAAGGACACTAAAGAAAGAACTGACCTGCCCCCAAAGGCCAGACAAAAAACTTAATAGAGAGCCTCATCTCAATAAATGAGTGAAGCAGGCACTTCCAAACAGCAGCTACAAATGCTACATTATACAACTGACACTTCCATCTCATGCTCCAAATCATCTTCTAAAAGCACCAATTTCCTTTTGATAAACATACAAAGACATTGCCAAAGCTTCCAGAGAGTAAAGCTCACTTCATCCTTTCTGCTTATCAGTTCTCTTTCAGGTGGATAATGCTCCTGGGAATGTTACAGGGACAAACATTTCAGTCATTAAGAGTTACTGAGATATCATGACAGTGGAAAGAAAATGCTGTGATGTATGTCTACATGGACATTTGAGATTCAGCCTGAAGAGTTCCATCAGACCATCTATGGGAATGACAAGTCTTGGATCCACAGAGTTACAAAGATCTTCCAGACACAGGAATCCACATTCAGATAGGGAATGATCTTCCCATCTTTCTTTGCAAATGGCTGAGGTAGACATTGGAGAGAAATGCCACAAAGTTGTGAAGACACAGCTTTTTACATAACTGGGGAAAAGTACAGCATTGTGCCTTCTCCAGACTTAAGAATACTCTGATATGGGTTCCTGCTAGCTTTCTCAGATGTACTACACATAACTTGGGACTTTCAGGTTTTAATTATTTTCCTTTCCCACAGACTAAACCATTTAGCTTCTGAGTTTGTTTGTTTTGGGTTTTTTTTGTTTGTTTTGGTTTTTGCTTTCGTTGTTTGTTTTTCATTTTGGTTTTTGTTTGTTTGTTTGTTTTATTAATCTTGCCTCATCTTCTATCGAAAGCCACAGTTGTGGATGTTAGTATTTTATTTCAGGTCTAGTGCTTTCTATAGGCCTCTGGTGAATATTTTGAAGTCTGTGATGTTGGTGCTTTGTCATGTAGAAAAGGATTCCTCTAAAGTAGATATTTACTGAAGTTATTTCTCTCCATTCCGGGGAAGCGAACTCAGTGACCTGCAGTACTCTATCCAGTCCAATGCTCATATGTCCCAGCTAGTGACAGAAAAATGTCTAATATCACTCCAAGTTAGTATTTTATCATTGGAAACGCTTATGAATTATAACAATTGTAATAATTTTCAACCATTATGTTACTATAGATGCCCTGAATATTTTTCTTGGGACTTCAACTTTGAGGGGCTCAGCTTAATTTCAACATTTATTGTGATGTTGTGATGTTTAATTTAATTTCCGACAATGAATGTTCAATAATGAAATTTAGGCACTTGAGAAGAAAGCCTGACATAAGATAACCAGATTGTTGCAATAGAAATTACTCCAAGTCTGGTCCAACTCTAGTTAAAATCACTGGAAACTTTCCAGATGGGAGTTGGATGAGACCCCAATAGTATAAATCTAGACTGAAGTCAAGGGACTTTGGATTTACACAGTTAAAAGTGAGACTACAATTTTGTCTCCTGGGTTTTACAGCCCCAGCAGAAGGCAGGCACTGATGTTTCACCTTAGGTGGAGTTTTGTTCTGTAACAGTGATTCACAGATCGCTTAGTCACTGAAGGACTTCATCATCAGGGCAAGCAAACTTCCCTCAGTGTTGGCTTGGGCAGTCAGTGTGGCAATGACTAACTTCCTTTGTGAGCCTGGGTCTCACTTATGTAGGAAACTGGGGAAAAGAAGTAAAATTACAGAAGTTAACTTTTGTACAGCTAACGAGTAATAAATACAAAAGATTTAACTTCACAGAAAGTAGTCACTTGGGAAAGCTCTGGCTAGTCCCACTTTACCATAGGAAGAACAACCTATCAAAAAAAAACCACAACAAAACTATTTGGGAGAAAATTTATTACATGTTGTAAGCAGGAAGTAATAAAATAAACAATATAGAGCAGATAAGCAAAGAGTAGTCTCAGACTAACCACAGCACTTTAGTAAATCCCATTAGACAACTATTTTCACCTTTAAGTAACTGAGTGTTTTGAAAGCTTCTTCCTCAAGCACTCAAGTTTTATTGAAATTGAACGGGACTTGAATTTTAAGATTACTCAGGGTTTCTCAGAAATTCACACATCATGCTTACTTTTGGAAAACATGTAAAGGTTTGCATGAAGTCCAGTAAATCAAGGAAAACTCAGAGCAATGAATGTGGAATTTCAGCACACAGCAAGGTAAATTGTATTAGGGGCCCCAAAAGGAAGAGATTTAGGAGAAAAATCTTAATATATAAATACTCTTAAAAAAACCTCTTCAGACTTTAACTGTGATGTTACAATTAAACTCATGAAACTTAGTTTTATGCCTGTAAACAGCATGTTCAGCACTCAAGCATGAGAGAAGGCCAAGTTAGTGCACTGTTTGGATTTTCTCTGGTATTCTTGGAAGTAAGTTGTTTCAGATCCAAGTTCATTCTTCCTAACTCTGAAAATGTAATGGGCAACATATATAAATAATACCTTGTTGCTATATTTTTTCCTTAACATTAACAGAAAGAGGATTAATTGTACATCTCCATCTTTTTTGCTTGCTGTACAAGCAAATGGCTGTATAGCATAGCTGCCCTGTGTTCCTGTGATAGGTTCCTCAGATAAGTTCCTACAGATATGTTGGATGAATTCATCCTGAAGTTAAATATATAAGGAAATACATCATTATATCATAAGGACTACATCTGGAATTCATAATTGTAAGAATTTCACTCTATTACATTTATTTGACATAGTAAATTTCAGCATAATACTTGCCTTCACTCATATACTTAATAGTTTATGAGAAGACCCCAAAATCATGCTCAGTGGAGTGGAAAAACTCAGGAATTTGGAAGTTCCTCTGAAAGATCCAACACAAAGGACTCTTGCAAGTAACACAGACATGTTTGTTTACATGTTTGAAGTAGAACACGCTACAACAATTAATTTCAAATGTTTAATTTAGAAGAATAGAATAGAATAGAATAGAATAGAATAGAATAGAATAGAATAGAATAGAATAGAATAGAACAACATAGAATATTTCAGTTGAAGGGACATACAACAACCATCTAGTAAAACCGTCTGACCAATTCAGGGCTGACCAAGTTAAATCATGTTATTAAGAGCACTTTCCAAAAGCGTCTTAAACACTGACAGGCTTGAGGAACCTGCCACCAATCTAGAAAGCCTGTTCCAGTGTCTGACCACCCTCTAAGTAAAGAAATGCTTCCTAATGTCCAGTCTAAACCTCCCCTGGCGCAGCTTTGAACAATTAAATAGACATCAATGACAGGCATTAATATAAACTTATCTATTAATAGTCAATATCTACTGTTAACTTACTCTTAATTTGTTTAGCTACTGAAATATTTTCCTCTGGGTTGAGTGTAACTTCTCTTTTACAACTTCATATTATCCAACACCATTTTTATGCTACCTGCTCAGCACTGATGTTGAAATTTCTGTAAGTTTGCATTAAAGGAAGAAATTATTTAGTGTGAGGGTGGTGAGACACTGGAACAGGTTGCCCAGGGATGTTGTGGATGCCCCCTCCCTGGAAGTGCTCAGGCCAGATCAGATGGAGCTTTGAGCAACCTGGTCTACTGGGAGGTGCCCCTGCTCATGCTGGGGGTTATAATTAGATGATCTTGGAGGTCTCTTCTGACTCAAACCATTTTGTGATTCTATTTTAAGATTCCATGAAAACACCTGAATATGGCCTTGCACATGATTTTCTATAGTTTCATTGGGCTTTGGTTTTCCATGGCTGGGTGATTTGCATTTCTTCAGTGTGCTGCTGATCAAGTGTCCATTATAGATTCATACTTGCTCAGTTTTAAGTTCCTGTCTTATGCTCTTAAATGTGATCTGTATGATACACCAAAGATTATAAGATATAATTAGGATTTTGTTGTTCAAGGCATGTATCTGCTCCCAAGGACACGTGACCTTTCACAGAAAAGGGTTTAACCTTAAGACAGTCTTTGGGTTGCAATGCATTAGTGGTAGATGGTCTTAGCCTCTGCATGCCACTCCTCTTTGTTGTTTATTCCACATACACAATCTTTCTAAATAGAGAACTTTATAGAATTAGACTTTAGCAATTTAGATGGAAAGAAACTGCTTTGATGCTGTAGAGCTCAGGTTGCAGGAGTAAAAATCATAAAGCTGACTTCGATGCCGCACATTTGTTACACACCACAGGCAAGCATGGCAAGAACTTCCACAGGTGTTCACAGTTTCTAACACACTGAGTGCTACTACACTTCAGCCAGCCTGTTGGAAGCCCTGAAGAAAGAATGTATTTCAGAAAATCTTCTTGGACCTAGTGCTTATCTGATAGCTGCAGTTGGCTGGCTGTAAGACACTGGGATTCAGTATCATGCCAGCACTTAGATATAACTTCTCTTAATATTCCACTGGCAGAAGTGTTGCTTAAGTTGCAAAAGTGGCAAGAATACTTGTCTAAAAAATGCCGTTCTCTTGGTTGATCCCCTAAATTAACATGTACCATCCCGTTTGAAAAGCTGGTTCATTGTGCAGCCTGGAACAGAAGAGTCCAAGGCTGAAGAGATCAGTCTGACTTTACCCTATAGGGGCTGATGTTCTCTGGATACTTTTGGAAGCTCACACTTCCTAGATGTGCACCACCGTTTTTCCTCAGCACCAGAAACACTGACGCCTAGAGATTCTTACGCTGTTATGTAGAGAATTCTTGCTTTCCCCTAGAGGGCACTGACTGCAGCTCATTCAGATCACTACAAATGGCTTCAAATTTGCTGGTTCAGATACTGGTGACAGCAGAGATAGACCAGCAGTAGGTAGCTGTGTAGGGTTCTAAAAATGATCCAAGGAGAAAGGCAGATAGTAAGGAAGTTAGTCTATTCTACACCAGTACCTGGCCTCCTAATGCAATGGACAGGTTTCAGCAGGGCTGTCCACAGCTGAGGTCAATCCTAGATACCTACATATCTGGAATATCTCCTGATTTTCCAAGTGTTACTCCTACAGATGCACTTAACCTGGCACTCTTTTCAGGACGGTAAGTATAGCTACCCTCACAACCAGAGGGTAGTGGTCAATGGCTTGATGTCCAGATGGGAAACAGTGACAAATGGTGTCCCTTAGGGCTCTGTAATGGGACCAGTGTTGTTTAACATCTTCATTTACAATATTTACAGTGGCACTGAGGGCACCCTCAGTAAGTTTGCCAGTGACACCAATCTGGGTGGTGTAGTCGATATACCAGAGGGATGGGATGCCACCCAGGGGGACGTGGACAAGCTGGAGAAGTGGGCCCAGGTGAATCTCATGAGGTTCAACAAGGCCAAGTGCAGGGTCTTGCACCTGGGCCAAGGCAAACAGAGATATCAATACAGACTGGAGGAAGACATGTTAGAGAGCCACCCTATGGAAAAAGACTCAGGGGTGGTAGTGGATCAAAAGCTGGACCTGAGCCATCAATGTGCAATTGCAGCTCAGAAGGCCAACCATGTCCTGGGCTGCATCAAAGAAGTGTGGCCAGCAGATTGAGAGAGGTGAATCTGTCCCTCTATTCTGCCCTGGTGAGACCTCAGCTGGAATATTGCTTCCAGCTCTGGAGCCTCCAACACAAGAAGGATGTGGACCTGTTGGAACGTGTCCAGAAGACAACAAAAATGATCAGAGGACTGGAGCACCTCTATTATGAAGACAGGGTGAGGGAGTTCAGTCTGAAGAAGAGAAGTCACCAAGGAGATTTATAATGACCTTCCAATAGCTGAAAGGGGCCTGTAAGAAGTCTGGGGGAAACCTGCTCACAAGGGCATGTAATGATATGACAAGGGGTAATGGTTTCAATCTAGAGAAGGGTAGATTTAGGCAGGACATTAGGAAAAAGTTCTTTAATATGACAGTGGTGGATCACTGGAATGGGTTCCCTAGAAAGGTGGTAGAGGCTCCATCCCTGGAGATGTTCAATGTCAGGCTTGATGGGGCTCTGAGGAATATGTTCTAGTGTGAGATGTCCCTGCTTACCATAGGGGTACTGGACTAGATGACCTTTAGAGTTCCCTTTCAACCCAAGACATTCAAAGTTAGAGACTTAGATATTAATATTCTGAATTTAGATAGATAAAAAGAAAATTTGAAAGAAAATAATTGAAAACAGGAAGCAGAAGACCAGGAGACCAGAAGGATTCCAATTACAAATACATACAGATATGGCCTAGGAGAAATCAGTTCAAAGAGAGAGAGAGATCAAGATCATGATCATAACCATAATCATTTGGTAAAACTGCAGAACAAAGAATATAGGACCTGTAACACTAATTCAAATAACAGAGGTCTCATTTTGCTCATCTGAGGGAAGCTGAGAATTTCTTGACAAGAGTAGAAAAAAAAGGAAATATGACTACAAATAACTTTTTAACCTTCTTCTCTTTGTTTCTTCCAATTGGAATAATTTAAATGGTAATGATATTCATGCTTCATATAAAAATTGTGGCAGAAAAGGTATCATTTTACCAGGATGTACAACACCTATCCATTGTACACTCTACAACACCAACTGTAAATGGGAAGTGGGGACAGTATTCCAGCAAGACACTTCAACCACTTCCTTAACCTGGAAAGAATACACTAAATCACAACTCATTTAGGTCAACTGAAGAGTTAGGCCTTTGGAAGGGAAGAGAATAACAGGGTAATTAATGGCCCCAGATAAGGGTTCTACATATTAATTGATGATGCCTTTCATACCACAAGAATTTTTCATTTTGTATGTTCTCATACTAGCTCTCTTTAATTAATTAGAAAATGGAGAGATGGAATCTTCTGGTTTGTTATCAGCTACATTGATTCAGAGAGCTGCTTAGTTCATTTTTTTTTCTGAGCCCACTCCTGCTGCAAAATGTATTTCTAAGACTGTTGGAAATACAGGTGGAGTTTGTGATGCTCTGTCTGCTGCAGAATGCTTCTAATATACACCAGAAAACAAATTTGTAGAAAATGTCATATTTGCTAGTAACTCAAAATGTTTAAGTATTTTCAATTGCTCAACAATTATCTACCCCAGATAATTATCTGAGAATTGTTGGAAACTATTACCATTTAATTTTAATGTTGTCACACTGGAAACAGTCAAATGCACTTCGGGCTAGGGGGTAGAAGAAAGGCAGGAAAGAAGAAATAAAAAAACAAATCACCACAAACTGTTTGGTCTTAATATTCCACAGAAGTCTATGTCTTGGCACTGAAGAGTGTACTTAACCTTGTCTGGACAACTTTAATTTGTAATTTCTTGACTTTGGAGGTTCTTAATTTTACGTAAGCATAGTCTTGACGTAAATGTAGAAGGTTAAAGGCAGCACCATCTCCATGCCAGTTTTGCCCAAAGAAATAAATTAAAAGCAATATAATTCCCTTATGTGCTGGGCTTTTGAGATGCCTCCTAGGCAATATAGGACATAACATATCCATGGAAAACCTTGGGAATCTCACCTTAACTGACCAGCAGAGTTAGTGAGGAAAAGTAAACAAAGATCTTCCTGCTTTATAACTTAAAAATACCTAAGCTTATAGGCACTCCTGTTCAAAACACGTTGTAAGGAAGTTTCTTTAGCTCGTGGAAACATCTTACTGTTTATTTACCACTGGGAAAACTATGGTAAGAGAAGATAAGGTGATTGGCTCAGGTAACTGAGTAAGCTAGTAGTACAAGCAGAAATGGAAACCAAACCCCAGTACAGTCCTTCATTCGTAAAGTCATATTCTCTTATCTAAATATTTGTATATATATTTAAATAACCAAAATATCTTTTCTTTCCAATATAAATGTTCTTTTCCATAACTTTATTTAAATAAAATGACAAAGTCCTTTGTATCCTAAGAAATAACAAATTAACAGGTTGGGCTCAGATTGATATTAAAATGTATCTAATATTGTGCTGATCAGCCTTGGTATCTGTATGTATATGAGTATTCTTCATGACAGAAGTTTTGTCTTTTCATTTTAGAAGCTTCTGGAAACATTGGTGTTTATGATAAATGTAATATGTCATCATAATTGAGCTTAAGATTAATAAAGGACTTTATATATATATATATATATATATATATATATATATGAGTAACAAATAGCTCATGTTTTACTATTACCATTCAAAGCCTTGGACCTTGATGCAATTGTTCCTTTCCTCATTACCATTCACACCCTTCAAAAAAGATACCCTTAAAAGCATCTTTTAATGCGACAGAACAAATATATATATGAGAAATAAATAGCTCATGTTTTACTATTACCATTCAAAGCCTTGGACCTTGATGCAATTGTTCCTTTCCTCATTACCATTCACACCCTTCAAAAAAGATACCCTTAAAAGCATCTTTTAATGCGACAGAACAATGGACTTTTAAAAGGAATGAAGACAAAAAGTATTCAGAATAAAGTTCTATTATATACTGATGGTGTACTTCTGCTGATAAAAGGCCTTGAAGAATCTACAACTTTATCAAAGTTGGTGAAAGAATTCAGTAATATTCTGTGATAATACATTAACCAACCATAATAAAAATGTTTCTTTTTTATTTTTCTTTCTGTTAGCTGTCTTAGCTGAGAAATGAGAATGTCAGCTAAAAGATATATCAAGTAAGGAAAATCAAATTCAAGTGAATTGATACTTTAAAATTAATGTGTTAGCATGATAAAAATACAGAAACATCTGAAGGATTTTTTTTAACTTTTCAGAAATAGTAAACTGGGTCTGACAAATCCACTGAGTTGCGTTTTTGTTGGCCATGATGATATTCATTAATTGCAATGTGTGAATAAGAATTAAACAATTATAAAAAGAAACCAAAATATCAATGGCCAAGACTGAGTTTATTTCAGCATTAGTACACTATGTATTATCCACAGGAGCAAGGAACATAGCTCAACAGGAATAGAATTTTAGAGTTAATTAATGTACAAGAAGATTATAGACTGTTCACAACAGTGAAAAGCAGAACGACATACTAAGAAACGGAAAAAATATCCTTCTGTGCTGCAAAGGCTGTTTTGTGCTGAATCAGTTAGACTGAGTTTGCAGTTCTATTGTATTTTCTAATCTATTATTTATTTCGGATTCATTTTGCAGTGTTCAGTTCTTCTACCCCTTGGGCTTCCCCCATCTAAATTAGATCTGTGTGACATATCATCTGTTCAAAGCCTGCACTGCAACATGAAAATAACTTTTATTTTCCCATGACAGAAATTCAAATAATTCCTTATTAAGGAAAATGAAATTAATGTCCCTTCCAGGCACCTTCATAATGATACAAAAAAACAGACCTTTTCTAATTTTGGAGTTGAATGTATATTTCAGAATCATACAAGTCTTGGATTGTAATCACAGAACCATAGAACACCAGATTGGAAGGGACCTCAAGGTTCATCTGGTCCAGCCATTCTTGGCAAAGAAAACTTGAATTCACTATTCAGAATACTCCAAGTGCAACTAGTTTAAATATGACTCTTACTCATAGCTTTGTTAAATTTAAAGCTGGGAGAATGTTGGAATAACTTCTTAGTCCAACTTCCTGATCAACACGGTAACTAGAATGTCACCCAAGAATTTGACTGCAGAGTAAGGGTTTGTAGAGCATAGAAGTAAGATGAGGACCAATCTTGTTTGCTCTGAGACACATAGACCCTTTCAGAGTTCTGAAGTGTGCACTTGTTACATTTATACTTAAGGCTTAAAGAGATTTAACAAATGTTTGCATAGATTTCCATCTTGATATTTTGCATAGTATGAGGAAAGGCACGCCCAGCATTGTCCTGTGGGACACTAAAGAACAATGGACCGGAAAAAAAGAAGTAAATTCCTAATATCACTACAGGAAGTTATTCTTTCTTACAGATTACAGTCCTGGTAGGGGTGATGTTCCTTCTTAACAAGGTCACCACCATGATTTGAGTATTTCCAGTGGCTCTTACAGTAATACGGAAAGCAGGAAACAACTGTAACTATTGAGGGCAAGCTAATGAGGATACTAATAAGCATATTATTGAATTTTCAAAAGATATGCTGAGAACTTCATTTTATGAGGCAGGACAGTTATGAAAAAGTTATGTTGACCTTAATAAGCAATATTTCCTTTGGCTGATTGAGTCAAATTCTTGACAGAGGTACTGACCTTTTAGGAAGACCGGATTAAGAGTCCCTCAAAATCAAGAACTTAAAGCTCCCCATGCATGGTTTTTTTGGCTGTTACTCATATTTGTTTCTTACCCTCTCAGCAGGACAGGGGATACCATATAGTTGAGTGAAAATTAAGATAATGTCCTCTAATGGCAGGTGATGTGGCTGTAACCATTAATGCTTCAGAATATCCAGTTAGGTTTTCCTTGTCCTGTTGCATTTAGCCTAGTCTGTAGGACTACATTCCTTTTCCCTGTGCCTCCCTAATGGCCATGCCCCACCTCTGCCAAGGTGCAACAGAGTGATGCCATGGCCATTACATGGCTCAGGCTGCCTAGTCCTGCAGCTGCACCAACATGGTAATCTGAACTCTTCAGATCACATAACCAAAATAGTCCTGTCTACAGGGAAGTGAAAGAGTTTATGCAGGCTTATTTTTCTTTTTTTTAATAGATATAAGCTAAGGTCTTGATCCTGAAAGGTACTGCACACTAGTAGATCATGTGCTGTGCTTAAAACAGGTGAGAAATCTCTCACCTCTTCCTGCAAGATAGCCAACCCCAGTGGGTATGAAGGTTGCATAGCACCTATCATGATCAGGCTTGAAATAATGAAATGCTGACTGAAAAGTAAGATAAATGATGACTTGCCCATAGTGGATATGTGAGTAGAGTACAGGTAGCTAAAGCTTTAGGCGTATTCAGTATACGTCGCTCACATGTTGTGGCACATATATATTTCTCTGTCTTGCAAAAATTAAAACAAGCCACTGCCAACAACAACAGAAAGCAGATAATTTCCCAGAGGAAAACACACCTTAAGCAAAGATGAAGTTCTGTTGTTTATATAATATATATGAATAAGAAGAAAAACATCTTTGACGATATTTTGATTATTATTAGCATGCATACACACATAATAATTTTACCAAGTTGGTGTTCTTTCCTTTCTGTTCAATAATTTTTCACCTTTTTTATGTCATTTTGGTACTTGCAAACAGTGGATTATTGCCCACGGCATATGCCAGGGGACATATTTCTATTTTCCCATTGTTCTGGTTATGAGTTAGAGCCAAAAGTATTTGTTGTTTTGAAGAGAATCCCATTCATTTGAAGAAGATGTGCATTGCTATTGAGGGAAAATTATAACAATGGTAAGAGTACCTCCCTCAGCCTGCGTTCTTCCTGTGACATCTGTGCGTGCCATTGACCCCTGCTACTGATCCCCACTATCCCCTCTGCTTCCCATAGCTGTGACTGTCTCCCAGGGTCTCTCTTAGGTGTACATCATGTCACGGAGCCCGTGAGCAAAGAAATTTCTCTGCTACATGTTCCCCTGTCCCATCCATGCAGGGTGATCAGCTGTGTCCTGCATAGGGACCAACTGTGTCCCTGTTTCCCTAGGAGACAAGACCCCTAGGATCTGCCTGAGGGGTTCTCCAGCTACATGGTCCTGTGCAAGGTTTGTCCACACAGGAAAGATGAGGTGAGATGTTTGATGCCATGTGTGAACTCAGGGGTTTCAAATGCAGCAATACTTGTGCTTTTTTTCCACCTCTGCCCTTCTCTTTCTCTTAGCTTTTTTTCTCATTTGTTACCAGCCCTGGAGGTTTTCTGATCCCTTGCTGAGATAAGTCAGCTCACTTTCTCTGCAAACAACTATTTCATTTTTTTTGCAGCTCCAATCGTCAGCCAGTGCAGTGATGGGAACCCATTCTCCAGTGGGGCAGAAGGACAGGAGTGAGGGGATACAAAGGGGGGAGACACCTTGCAGCAGACGGTGGGAGCAGCAGGTGATCCGAGAAAGAGGCAGTGATGTTGCACCTGTGCAGCATCAGTGAGCTGCTGTGTTTGTCACCATGTCCCATCTGGCTTAGCTATGCCACATACCACCTTATGGGATCTGGATCTCATTCAAGGTGTCCAGATCCTAAATAAAAATTCTTGATGAGGTTGCACTTTGGATTTAAACATAAAGATGGAAGAGTGTGTCTCCTTAGCGGCGGTGGCAGGGGCCTCCTTTTTGTTTCATATTGCTTCTCTTATACTAATTGGAAGAAAATCTGAGTGCCTTCCAGAAGAGCAATAAAAGCAACAGAACTAATATTTGTCATGTTCTCATCCTCTCCACAGGGAGAAATCTGAGAAATCTGGGAATAGTCAGTTTGACTGTTTAAAAAACATTTCTTCATGGACTCATATCCAAACACACAAACATATATTTATTTTTTTTTAAGGGAGGCAAGGTAAAAAAGAAGCTTGGGATAATTGAAAAGTAAAGAGATGAAGCTGACAATAATCCTATGTGTGCCTCTAGAAGTTTTTCTACTGCACTGGAATAGCTCTCCTGGAGTATCCTTCACTGAAGCTGCAGGACAGAACATGTGCTGCAGAAAAAACTCATTTAGAAGTCACAAGAAAAGTCCAGCCTGCATGTTGTTGTGCCAGTCGCCAATTACTTCACCCCTTAAAATAGTTCTCTTACTGAGAAGTTGACTTTTACAAGCACAGGCCTTCCATGCTATTATTAGGACTACCAGACATCCCACATAACAGGGAATTTCCCATATTCCAGTTGGAAGACCCAAGTCACTTACGGAAATAATTTAGGATATCACTTTACTCATATTTCTGGCAGATCTTGGCAGTGATATATAGCAGCAATCCAGGTCACAGTGTCATGGTGCTGACTGTTGGCACGACAGCTTGGCCTCCTCCCCAGCAGCAGGACAATCTTAACAGAGAGTGGCAGCATCTTGCTGGTCCACCCCCTTCCTTCCGGCATCAATATTCTCCAGGCCAGGTTCCCCAGCCCTGATTCTCTCAGCTTGTGTAAACTTTCATTCCCCTTGAATTTCTTATCCAAGGGCTGTAGCAGTGTCTCAGCAACTTTCTGAGTGCAGGAGGAAGTAAGCAAAGGTGTCAGCAAACAGAAGGAGGATCCTGAAAAAGTCTTGCTATTGCCAGACAAAGCAGTGACAGCCCTGCAGGTGGGGAGTTGGAATAGTCCTCATTAGGCAAAATCTGATTTTATCAAATTTTCCAAATTTTGAACTATTTTCAGGTTGTTATTTTGTGTTTGTTTTTCAATAGAGTTAGCAAATTCTGGAACATGTGCTACTGTTGGTATGAAACTTTCTTCAAAGTAATGAATAGCTAAGCAGACAGCAAGGACCTCATCTGCTAACAGAGGCAGTCTTGGTACAGTTTGGTACCTGGCACAGTCTGTGAATCCCTGTTTTGCATTTTTGGATGCAAATGTCCACCCAGCAGAGATGGGTATTCTGTAACTCAGGTATTGCATGGGTGAACAGTGAGAGACATAGCTGGAAAACTTTGCTGTCTCTGCTGCTAAGGTCTATTGATGGTGGGAGCTCACAAAAGCCTTGTCTCAACATAGTCATGCCCAAGAACATGTGACAACTTTTAATAAGTTTGTAGAGTATCCATACCTGAAAAATAGCTAAAGACCAGTTTTCTTTTTATATTACAAATAGCTAAAAAATTCCATCTTATTTAAAAATAGAAAGCTGCTCACGGCCAGAGACCAAACATGAGAAATGTCATACCAAAGGGCAAATTCTCTGGAGACTGATTATGCAACATAGCCAGCTCTTGTGGTTCTTTCTTGCAGATTGGCCAATATTAATGCTTTCTCTTAAATTCTGAGATCAATAAGTGAAAAATTCTGCTCTCATTTTTAAAAGAAGTTTGTATTCCTCGGATATACACTAAACATCAACAGAAACCACTGGATCATTAACTGATTGAAAGGAAGAAGTGAGAGACTTGTGGTCAATGGGACAGAATCTAGTTGGAAGTCTGCGACTAGTGGAGTCTCTCAGGGGTCAGTACTGGGACCAGTGCTGTTCAGTATTTTCATTAACAACCTGGATGAGGGTACTCAGCAAGTTTGCTGATAACACTAAGCTGGGAGGAGTGGCTGACACACCAGAAGACTGTGCTGCCATTCAGCAAGACCTGGACACGCTGGAGAGTTGGGCAGGGAGAAACTTGATGAAATTCAACAAGGGCAAGTGTAGAGTCTTGCATCTGGGGAAGAACAACCCCATGTACCAGTACAGGTTGGGGGCTGACCTGCTGGAGAACAATGTAGGAGAAAGGGACCTGGGGGTCCTGGTAGACAGGAGGATGGCCATGAGCCAGCAATGTGCCCTTGTAGCCAAGAAGACCAATGGCATCCTGGAGTTGTGGAGTCTCCTTCACTGGAGACATTCAAAACCCACCTGGACACATTCCTGTGTGATGTGCTGTAGGTGATCCTGCTCTGGCAGGGGGGGTTGGACTAGATGATCTTTTGAGGTCCCTTCCAACCCCCAATATTCTGTGATTCTGTGATTCTGTGAATAGATAAAGCTGAAAGGTTTGGGCATTAATAACTACATTAATAGCTCATACTTCTTCAGTATAATTTTGAATGATTGCTTTGGGCTGGCATGAAAATATTTTTTACTGCAATGGAATGAAAAAATAAATAATATAAGCTGAAGTTTCAAAAGTCAGAGCAAGTTACTTTTCATTCCATTCTTCCACTCTTGCTTTATTTCCGAAGTCAAAACATGAGGACAATGCAACTTCTGTTCCTGTACCCTAACTACAGAGCTCAAAAGCTACTGAGGAGACAAAACAAGTCTTTTTCTTTTTATAACTCAGTCCAGCTAAGCCATAACAGGAAAAAAATAACACCTTACCTGCTGGATGCCTTACGTCTTGCTACTGGGTGTATTATAAAATAAGCTTTATCTGGAAACTACTCCACTCGACATTGGTATGTTCAGGATTTGGGGGTAAATATTCTTAAAAAAAAAAGTAGTGCATTTTAATGAAATTGTTTTCAGGTCATTTTTTGTTCCTCATTCACTTTTGTATTTAACTTTTGAAATCAGAGGGAATGTAAAAACTTTTTCTCCCTTAAAATTAATTGAAGCCTACCAGTAATCACCTTGGCTTTGGCCTTTTCTGTAGAGCTACTGTGTGCTCAATAAACTGAACAACAAATGCTATTAGCATTAAGTGGCTAATAAAGTCTGATTTATCTACTCATGTTAATAATAATCTGCTTGTGAAATATGCACACTTCCCTATTAGCAATTTAGCACGTGCTTTCTGAGAATATTGCATTGCTTCAAAGAACTAATAGCTTTGCTGCAGTCTAGGCTTTACTAGTAAATGGATAGAGTGATCAGTTGCTTAATTAGCACAAACTTTCACTATTTCACTGCTTAAAAGTTGTAAAGGAAGAGGAAGCTCCAGAGATTTTCCCACTGTAAAATAAATACAAACCAAACACAAAGGGATTTTATACATATTATTTACCTATATTTCCTTTTCTTTAAATAAGAATTCAACAAGGAGATCCTAGATAAATCATTTTGAAACCGCTTTGAGAAAAGTATTTATAAGCTGAGAACTGCTATAAACATATCTGAGTACATTTTCATAAAAGACATAATAAATTAACCCTTAAAACCTCTATTTGTGGAGAAGTCAGTGTGATCTTCATTATGAAGTTAACACTGCTTGCTAGAAACTTTCTGGGAATCCTGTCACGATATCCTACCACATACCCAGGCTAGTAAAGGTTACATTGCAATTTTGAGAAACAAACAAGCAGATTTTTGTAAGAACAATGAATGGCTTTTGTAGCAAGTGGTGAAAATTGTGCTGTTCCAGAGTCAGCAAACATCCCTGTCAACTCCTACTATGCAGGATGCAACTGAATTACTTTTTTGGGCAAGCAGAGGACAAATAGTGTTTTAAAGTGAACCCACAACAGAGATGAAGTTTCACTAGCAAGAACTGGCATAACTTTTCTCAGTGCAGTGTAAACTTGTGTCATCTGACAACCTCAGTCTTGAGGTTGTTTTGGCCTTTGGCTGGTATTATTTTCATTAGTTGCCTATTGTGCAGCCAATGTCATATTCTATTTATTAATTTTAATCTTTTGTCTTTTTTCACAGTTAGACTTGCCTATAACTGCAAATCAGTCTGAAAAAAGGTATGCTGGTTTAGACAAGGCTTTATTCAGTACTATGCAATACTCAGCCAAGTTCCTGTGTGTACATGTTGTGAAATATGACTGAGTTACATTCAACTTTAAAAATGCTTCAGACTTTCTTACAGGCTCTTGGCATAACAAAACAATTTTTATTCTATGAGCATTGGAGTGAATGAAACAGACTCTCTACATGGATTACCATGCTTTTCTCTCTTGCTATTTTTCAAAAGCTCTGGTTGAATTTTATTTTAATTTTTCAAGATAGAATCAAATGTATTTTTTTCCTGAGCATTGTCATCTAATAGAACAAGTGTTCATGCTCTAGGATTTCTCTCCCACATGAAACTCAGTAATGAAGTCTCCCATTCTTTTTCTTGGTTATCATATGCTGCCAGATTACTTGAAATTGGCTACTATGTTATGACATTAAGAACAACAAACAGGTAGCATACTTTTAGTTTCTTTTCCTTAAGAAATGAAGGAAAAAAAATTCTATCTTTTGAAAAATCATAATTTTTTTATATACCTTCAAGTGAAAAAACAGAAGTCCCAAGCTTCACAAGGAAATTAAAATCCTAGAATACTTTGATAAAAATATTTTTTTTTCCATTTCTAGTTGAGTTCAGATTTAAACCTGACAGAAACCCAATTATGATCCCCTGAATTGACCAGACATTTGAGGCAGATGTGTATTATCTTTTTTTCCATATACTGAGTCACAGAATCACAGAATGTTAAGGCTTAGAAAGGACCTTGAAAGATCACTTAGTCCTGCCAGAGCAGGATCCCCTAGAGTAGATTACACAAGAATGTGCCCGGGCAGGTTTTGAATGTCTTCAGAGAAGGAGACTTCACAACCTCTCTGGGCAGCCTGTTCCAGTGCTCTGTCACCCTCATAGTGAAAAAGGTTTTCCTCATGTATAACTGGAGTGCTCCAGCTTGCATCCATTGCCCCTTGTCCTATCATTAGACATCACTGAGAAGAGCCTGGTTCCATCCTACTGATACTTGCCCTTTACAATTTCTACACATTAATGACATCGCCTTTCAGTCTCCTCCAAGCTAAAGAGACACAGTTCCCTCAGCCTCTTTTCATAAGGGATACATTCCACACCCTTAATCATTTTTGTGGCTCTGTGCTGGACTCTTTCAAGCAGTTCCTTGCTGTTCTTGAACGGAGAGGCCCAGGACTGGACACAAGATTTCAGACATGGCCACATACAATCCCCAAAAAGCAAACAAAATTACAACATATTTATTTCACATTACAATAGAAATAAGAATAATAATACAGGTTTTTCAGAGAAATGTTGAAGTCACTAGATCAGGAAGGAGAACTTTATATTTAAATCTCCCTTGCACTCTGCATCTGCACATCTGCAGTTTGGATTTCAGTTCACTGGTGGACTTTCTGAGTTGCAACAAACCCTGAGCAGTCACCTCTCAGGATTTGTTCCATTGCTTCTGAGGTTTGGTGCTGTTTCACATAATCACAGAATCCTAGGGGTTGGAAGGGACCTCGAAAGATCATCTAGTCCCACCCCCTGCCAGAGCAGGGTCACCTAGAGTACATCACACAGAAACGCATCCAGGTAGGTTTTGAATGTCTCCAGTGAAGGAGACTCCACACCCTCCCTGGGCAGCCTGTTCCAGGGCTCTGTCACTCTCACAGTGAAGAAGTTTTTTCTGATATTCACATTGAACCTCCTATGCTCCAATTTGTACCCATTGCCCCTTGTCCTATCACTAGACATCACTGAAAAAAGCTTAACTCCATCTTCTTGACATTCGTCCTTTACATATTTGTAAACATTGATGAGGTCACCCCTCAGTCTCCTTTTCTCCAAGCTAAAGAGACCCAGCACCCTCAGCCTTTCCTCATAAGGGAGATGTTCCACTCCTTTCATCATCTTTGTAGCTCTGCGCTGGACTCTTTCAAGCAGTTCCCTGTCCTTCTTGAACTAAGGGGCCCAGAACTGGACACAATACTCCAGATGTGGCCTCACCAAGGCAGAATAGAGGGGGAGGAGAACCTCTCTTGACCTACTAACCACACCCTTTCTAATGCACCCCAGGATGCCATTGCGGTTTCCCTCCTAATCACATAAGTCCCTTGGTCTCGGCTGCCCAGGCGTGCAATTTTTGGCTGTGACTCTCTTCCTTCTCTGCAGCACCCTTGAGTTTGGCTGGTTTTCTCCCTTACACATCCTCAGTTTCTCTTCAGGGACAGCCCAAGCCAGAATTCCTATCTGACCATGGCTTTTGCTGGGATGCACCATTTGTGTCTTGGGTCCTGATCTGGTTTGCAGTCTCCCAGACTGGGAACAATGTTATGTAGAGCCGCTGAAAAACTCTGAAAACTCTCCAGGTGCATGTGAAAACTGCAGAAAGCACCAGTGCAGACAGGAGATATAAGTTTCCTTACTCATAGGCAACCATGCTGTTGGATATAGAGGTAACAGTAGCCCCACAAAATGTGCTTGGTTTGCAGTTTCTGAGCCCTACTGAAATACTGCACTTGAGTAAGTCCCAACCAAAAGATTTTCAAATGACATCTTTGAAAACCGCTTATGCTGAAGGTTCTTTCTAGTTCAACAAAACTGTCTTCTGATAGGAAAGTGTTTCATATGTGATTTTTTTAAAGTAACCTTAGTAGACACTTTCTATGCTTACATACTCTATTTACTCTGATAGCTATCTTATACATCCTGGGATATATCTCTCTAAATTTCTCTTCTTAGACTTAAAAATCTGTTACTTGTTTTCTCTTTCTATTTAAATGCAGCTAAGCTTAAATCTTTCTGAAGCAAAACTGCTTGACCTTAATATTGATTCAGTAGACGAAATAGGAGAAAAATGAAACCAATCATTCATTCTGATATTAATCTAATCAGATGTCTTTTCCCGTGAACTAGCTTTGATTAACAATTATTTGAAGAATGTCTGTTCACTTCTATATTGCCTCATTTCCCAGGGTTTTGGGAGATGTGCAGGTTTATTGACTTGTGCATGTTATGGTATATAAGAGAATTGTATTTCCTTTTTCAGCTTCCAGTTTTATTACTGTAAGGTTGGTTTACTACCTGTTAGCATGTTCCCAAAAAGAAAAGAGGAAAAAAAGAGAAAAGTGTTTCTGTAGAAGACATTAAAGATCTCTTTTACAGGAGCCTATGCTCCCATTTCTCTTTAGCCCCCATTCAACAACATGCAGAGGAAATACCTCAGGAAGACCAAAGACTGGCAAAACAATCTCAAAATTGACCAAAGGTTTTCTATCATTTGAGAACTAGTTCTGAAAGAAAAATTGTAATCAAAGCCTTCAAATAACGAGAATCACCTATTCTTAAAACAGAGATAATCTGAATTTAAGACATTTGTTTTAAAACAAAAAATTTGTCAAGGGAAAGATGATGTTGACTTTGTGACTTTTGCCTGTGATAAAATATTTGGAGCTGAATTTCGGTTTAATGTATGAAGCAGAGAAATGCCTAATAATATCTGAAAAATCTTCTGGTTTTGGTCATAGTCCTCATGCTAGCTTTCAAAGCAGGGATGAATATTATCCCCACTTTCTGCTCTCCATCCTCCTTTTTTAAAAAAATTCAAATTCACACAGTACACAACTCTTTATAGAAAGTTATTAGTGATCTTAAGCATCTCTTTGACAGGAAGCCATATTCTAAATGGACAGGGGAAGGGTTGTTGGGGTTTTTTTTTTAGTTACATAGTATATGCTACTACAGTACTTATTAACGTATATTCGCAAGAGAAAACTAGTAGGATGGTACCAGTTATTCAGTTGAATTCTGTTAAATTAGAGAGAGATAAGCCCATTTTGACCATCTGAGGATTTGATCCACTGGTGTTTTGTTTAGAATTACAGACATTTGTCTGACAGGTAGACACATAGCCTGTTTTAACAGCTTCTCATGTTTCTTCTCTCCTTTCTATATTTGAACTAAACATCAGTTGGGTTCTTTGAATATTCATATTGAGATTACATGCCCTTACATTTCACATTCAGCTTTTAAATACTTATGTTCTGAGAACTTAAAAAAAGGCAGCAAAATAATTTACAAATCAGAGGAGTCTTGTGTTGTCTCTGTTACCTTGAGGCCCTAGTCCTTCAATTACATATCTGAAGTTTTTCCACTGGCAGAAGGTAGCAGTTTCAATAGCTTCATGTTGTGACTTGTCTTCTTGTGGAGTTCAATCAAACTTCCTATAACTAATGGTACTTAAGAGTTTTGGTCAGAAGTTTTTTTTTCAAGTTTTGTTTTTGTGTGTTTGTTTTGTTTTGATCTGGTTTGTTTTGGTTTTAAATCATTTTAAAATGTACATTTAAAAATGTACATTTAAAAATGTACATTTTGCATAGGCTTGAATGTACATTTTTACAAATTATTGAAGTGTTATGACAATGTGTGTTGCCGTGATTAAAATTTAGGCACTGTGCTCCAGGAATTAAATGTTGAGCTGGTAATTCCCTGGAGGACATTCAGGCTTTAAGTTTGTGCCAGTTAAGAAGTATTTGGGAGTTTCAGTGGGAAATCTTGTAATATATTTGGCATCTTAAGCATTCCTTTGGATGTGGACCACTTAATCAGATCTAGTCCAACCAAAGCAGTCCCTTGAGGAAAGGTCTTATCTCTGTGTTCTAGATGCCTCTAGACCATAGGTCTGAGATTCTCAGATAGACCTGAAGATGTCCAGCTCAGCTAAAATCTAGATTTGGGGCCAAATACAGGGAACAAACGTGAATCTCCTGTTTGGCTTGCACCAATTTTGTCATCTTGTTTTGGACCTTCAGGAATTGGTGGTCTAAGTAACCCTTGGAAAGAGTTTTTTTTTTGGTGCCAATTTTGGTGCGTTGAACGTGAGTAGAAAGAGTAATTGTAGTGACATCCAACCTCTGAGAGTACAAGCAGCTCTAGGGGGGAAGACAGACAGTACAGAACAAAAATATTATTTCATGTGCCACTCACAGATTAACTGAGATGGAGGAGAAACACTTGCAAACAGATAAGGCACTTGCTATTGTCTATGGATACAGCAGTCACTTTTATTCTTACATTTACAAAGTTAATCACCATGTACTTATACTTCACAAATCTTTGATTTTGCTGTTTGGGAACCCAAAGGTAAAACACTCAGGATGGAAAGGAAGGGCTGAAGATTGTGAGCCTTTGTCTAGATGACTGCTGAACAATGCAACAAGTAAAACCTTTCAAAGCAGAAAAATATGCAAGTAATTTTGTCCTAAAATCAAAAGCAGAAACTGACTTAGGGTCTGCTCCAAATTCTGTGAAATCAGTGAGAATTTTTCCATTGATTCCAATGGTATCAAACTTTTAAAATTCTATATTTTGTAATGAAGGCAGTGAAATACTCAGTAGTGTTGTGATCAATAAGACCCCCAAATATACACAGAAGAAGAAATATGTGTGGTAATTACTGTAAGACAAAAGATAGCATGAATGGATATTTTAGTGGATATTGACTACAAATTAATCAGATTTCCAGATGTCAGACTTTTGAAATATGTGTGAGAGAAATGGGCACATACCAGATCAAGGCAGGAAGTTTGCTCAGCAACATTTAAAGTGAACACCAGAATGGCTCAGAAGCACATACTATCAACAATAACAGAAAACAGAAAAAATATATGAGAATTTGGGGAAAAAAAAAAATAAATCATTAAAAATAGTGTATTAATTTGGTTCTTTCTGTGCATGACTCATTTATACTGCTTAGTCCTGACTGGCTTCATGGCTATGTACAAACTAAAATGTATGAGTATAACATGGCTACTTAGACTTCTCTTACTCGAGGCCTGCCACAATAAATTTTTGCAATGATTTGCTAAGAACATTGGAGGGCTGTATTTAACTTTTATCCCAATCTGTCCTGCTGATTACAGACTACTAGGAATTACAGCACTAGGTTAGACTTCCCATATTAAAAAGGACCTTTTCTCACAAGGCAAGTTGAGAACTCTTTTGGCAAGAACTTCTTAGTGTATGTTTGTGCAGCCCTAAAATGTTTTGAGAGTACAAATTAAAAATACCAGCAATTTGTCTTCTTTCTTGCTGGCACACCTATTTGTGAATGGCTCCTCTTTGTCCTTTAATATAATTTGCTGAATCATGATGAGTAACTAAGATATTATTTGATGTGATTGGTAACATTGCAAGACCAGATATGACTTTGTACAGATTAATCTACAGGAAAAGGTTTTTGAAATGCAGGTTATTACGAATCCTTTGTTTAAGACATCCTTTTATGTAAGAAAGGTAATGACACGGGTGTTTTATTTAAGGCAGCAATATAATACAAGATAGTATCTTCATATAAATATCTTAAGGAATTTATAATCTGAGTGAAAAGAAACCTAACTTCCAGTTAACAAAAGATCTTCCATCACTGAATTAGCAGCCCAAAACAACCTACTCTTTCAGGAAACCCAGAATAACACTTCTTTGTTAGATAATGTACAAATGGTGTGAACCTTGGCTATACTTCATGGGGTGCTGAAGTACAGCTCTGCAGCCTTTTTCACAGAAATGTTTTGGGATCAATTGTGTGTGACAGTGTCACTAGCTGTATGTGAAGTACTGTACTGTGGTGTGGTGGCCTGGGACACACACGGAGTCTGGAAGCCTGGCCATGAGATCCATCACAACAGCAGGACCGTGGAGCTCTCCTCTCCACTGTTAACTGGGAACAGCTCTGGGATAATTTTTTATGTCATCCATTCTCACAGCTTTTCAATGAAGGATGTTCCCCAACATCCCCAGTTAATTATTCCTGACAATATGTGGATGAGAGTCAGTGTGCCTAATGCAGCTGGGACATGCCAAATTCCCTGAGCATGAGCTTTGTAAACAATATATATACACCATTGTGTCCTACCTGCTCACAAACTCATCCACAAACTGCACATTAAGGTGTGTGTCCAATGTGCGTGTCTGCAGCTGTACCACAGTTAATTGTCCTGAGAATGTTTCTGAGAAAAAGAGAGAGACAGAAAAAAAAAAAAAGACAGAAAACAAAACAAAACAAAACAAACAAACAAAAAAACCCACAACAATATGCATGGTATTACATTTGTGCTGTTTTGGAATAAAGAGGGCATCAGGGACTCTGAAGATCTCCCAATCTAATAAAATATTTTGAAGAATATAATAATGTGACTTTGGAAATCAAACAGGGTTGGAACCTGGTTGCATCAAGTTTATGGCAACAAATATGTTTGAAAGGTCCAGGTAGACTAAAGATAAATACTGCAAGGGTGGGGGGCGGAGGAAGAGTATAAGACAATGTAGCTATAAACATAAAGCACAAGATGTACTGAGTTACTTTACGACCTTTTTCTTCTCTAGTGAAGAAAGCCCTAATAAGTCACTTCTGGCTGTGCCAGTCATGAATTATTGCTGTCTGCACAAAGGAAGATAAATATCGTAACACATCATAGAACATGTCTCCCTTTAAATACTGTAAATGTATAAAGATATAAAATCCGGGGAGAGACAGGAGGAACCTGAATTTATAAGTGAAAAACTAAGCCAAAGGATAAGAATGGAATTAATCCAGAGTGTATCACTGTGAAAGCAAAACTTTGATATAAAAACTTTGATATGAAATTTCTCTTATCCTAATGAAGGATAGGGGAAAAAGTACAAGCACATCTATAGTTGTCCATGGCTAGTGGGGAATTTTGCCATAAAATATACAAAGGAAATTTTGTCATATACCTCAAACTTTTAAATTAGTAGTATATCCTCCTTTCAAATCTTTTTTTTTTTTTTTTTTAAAGTGTCTTGGTTGTAGACTTTGCCACCACAGGTCAAGGGAGGTAATTGTGTCTCTCTACTCTGCTCTTGTAAGACCCCACTTGGAGTACTGTACCCAGTTCTGAAGCTCTCAATACAAGAGGCACATAAGCCTGTTGGAACCAGTCCAGCGAAGGGCTGCAAAAATGATCAAGGTGCTGGAGCATGTCTTCTATGAAGATAGACTGAGAGAGCTGGGGTTGTTCACACTGTACAGGAGAAGGCTCTGGGGAGACCTTACAGTGGCCTTCCAGTACCTGAAGGGGGTCTACAGGAAAGCTGGAAAGGGACTGTTTACAGGGTTTATAGTGATAGAAGGAGGGGCAATGGTCTTAAACTAGAGCAAATTTAGATAAGATTCTTCCTAATGGAAGAAGTTCTTTACTGTGAGGGTGGTGAAGCACCGGAACAACTTGCCCAGAAAGGTGGTGGAGGTCAAATCCCTGAAAACATTCAAGGTCAGGCTTGATGAGGTTCTGAGCAATCTGATCTAGTTAAAAAGGTCCCTGTGCACTGCAGGGGGGCTGGACCAGGTGACTTTTAAAGGTCCCTTCCAACCCCACACATTTTATGATCTACGATCCCCTCACTGCTCAGCCCCACTATCTGGCAGAAACTGTTGCCAGCAGAACAGGCAGAGGAGATGTCTCTATGAGTAATCCTCTAACCTGTTTTACTAGTCCACTTCTTTTGAAATTAACCAGGTCATTAGAAAGCTATTTAAGCTGTTTAAGCAAATACTGCTTGTGTTCCCTGAAAGGGTTTAGGAGGAGTAGCAGGGACAAGAGGCAGGTTTGAGGAGTTAATAAATCACAATAGAAACAATTACAAGCATCTGAGAGGACAGTTCCTTTCTGAGCCAGCAAAGCTGCAGCTGCAGAGAACATCTGGGCAAATACTTCCTCTCTGCTCAGCAAAAGCAATGCTAATGCAAGTGTGTATCACAGAACTGGAAAAGAAACCTAAAAAAAATCCTGGAAAGTTGAAATAATTGTTATTTCTGATTTCTGCAAAAAATCCATCTAATTGCTCTCCTGAAACAATAGGTAGGAAAGAATCTCATTCAGGGACAGGACCTTGGGTGGATACATGTGTATCAAAAAAACTCCAAAGCAACAGTAATATGAAACTGTTTATAGATTGGCAAGACTTGGTATTGTGTCAGATAGAATTTTATCAAATACAGAAAGAGAAATTGGTATGATTAAGAGATTAAGATTAAAATAAAACTGAAAGCTAGTAAGAGTGGGCTTTAAAATGGTACATTACTATTTTAGAAACAAAAGTTATTTGTTAATATTATTTAGAAATAAAAGTTTTTAATTATCTAATGCTTTCTAAGTATGTCCAACTCATACAGTACAACAGTATTATTCAGATAAATGTTTAATAGGAGACAGGCTTCTGATCTGAAAAAAAGGAAGTCAGTGTTTCTTTTCATAGGTAGAGGGAAGTTTCAGGCAAAGTTTATAGAGGTATATGCTCGTGCATATTCTTAACTGAACTTTCAGTCTGTTAATTTCACTTATGATAGATTAATAGTCTGTATTTTAAAGGATGTTTGGGAGTTTTTGAAATTTTAGAGGCATAATAAAACTGATTTCCTGAAACTCAGACTGTAAAGTGAAACTCAAGGTAACTTCTGCTGTTTACTTAGAGCAGGGTGTTGGACCAGATAACTTCTAAAGATTCCTTCCTACATTGTTCTGTTTATAAAGCTTAAAATGTTGACAAACTGCACAAGATAACCGGTTTTCTGTTTTTTCTGCAAGGATTGTGTGAGGAAGAGGAGAACCCTAAAATTACAGTTTTCTGTGTGACTCCATAGGAAGATGTTGATTTCTCCACTTCACTCTGGTGCAATGAGACCTCATCTGTTGTACATTGACAAAGTCTCATGCTCTCCCCTCTGGGGAGGAAGTAAAGGCTCCTGGCAGCCCAGCACTTGGGCAGCCCTAGAGCAGACATCCTGCCCTGCAGAGCCCTGTCCTCTCTCTAGTTGGGGCCTGGAGGAACTGCACAAAATGGAAAGATATTCTCTAAATTGGCATGCAGACCCATGACTGTGATATATGCCTCAAGGTACACCCAGGGAAATTTTCAGAGCAGCTGAGTTTGTTGGTTAATTTACTCAATGCATTTAAGCCTTGAAAACAGGCAGAAACATGTAAAAACTTTCATTCTTTCATGGTTTACTTGCTAATCAGTTTTTCTTTTATCATAAACTCTTGATTTTATAAATAATCACTCTTTTTTTACTTGGTTTGTTCTATGATTCATATTAATAATATATCCAACATACCCAATTCTTTAAAGTGTTGTCTCCATCAAGCTGTTTCATTCATTTCCATACAGAAACAATAGGAAACCACTTACTCCATATAGCCTAGAGAGAGAGGGAACCTGTTATGCTCCCAACTATTGTTTATGCTGCCCAGCTCCAAACTTGAGCATATATATGTAGATATGGGACAATTGATTTCCTTGCACACTCATGAATATTACTAGTACAGGTTGATAATCTATTACTTCTTTGATAAGTTTACAGTAAAAACAAGGACTGGATTGCATCATAAGAGCTTTCAAATTTCATGTACTGCCCTTCTGTTTCAGGAAAAATTTTAGTTATCAGTATAAATTTTCTGACCTTTAATACAACAACATCTTCAGATCTTTAAACAAGCAATAAAATAACAGATTTTTGAAAAAATGTACATTGCAATGGGACATGCAATTCGCATAATGCAAGATATATCACTGTTTTTTCAATTATGGAAATTACCAGAGGCTAGTTTCATTCTCTTTTGTCCTGGAATCACCACAGGTATGTTTTAAATTTGAATGGCTAGTTTATTCAGATTATAATGGAAACTGGCACCATGTGGCTAAATCTATTCAAGCAAATGATTTAATCATTATTGTTTAGAAAAAGATCTTCCTGATCTATTAAGAATACTTCAGTGTTTGTAAGGACAATTTCAATGACCCAACTCAGGAATTATGTCACCTCTTTAGAAAGTGATTAATTAGGACAAAACAAACCTCCTGAGACATTGGTCTCCCACAATTCATGAATCACTGTCTACATTTCTCTTCAGATCTACTTCATGATAAAACTTGGTTTACTCAAAGGTAAACTTTAGTAATAAATTTTAATAAGCTTACTTGCTTACTTATCACCCTTTTTTCAGTGTACTCAATTATGTTACATTAGCCAATTCCACTTTTTTTTTTTTTTTTTTCTCTTACATTCCTAGTTACCTTAATTGTGAAATATTTGTGAACCAGGTGGTGAAGCTGTCGACATACCAGGAGTATGATGAGAATTAAGCTGAGATCAACGCTTGATTCATCTAAAACAACACCAAGAAGTGCAGAAATGTTAGATGTAATTACAACTACAGTTAACTTAGTTTAAGATCATCACAGTAATAATGATGGTATTCAGGTTTTGTGCCATAATCCCACAGTCAGAACACTCACCCAGGAAATGACACATTTCGCTATTCAGCTTTAGTGGGATTGACCCCTTATTCTTTGGAAAATGTCCTAACCACAAGCCATGAGATATCCTGACTACAACAGCTCTTTGTCTTCACACTGCTGCTAAGCTATTGTGCAAAAGATGTGCAAGAGTTCTTGCTCCATTAAAAATCTGGAAAGAAGGAAGTTGATTTTGACTTAGCTGCTGGGACACTCATCTGAAACAATGGTCTTTGCTGGAATATTTATGCATTTTACATTATATTGTCTCTAGGAAGAAATAAAAGCAGTCATAGAGACAGGCACCAAAGCTGTACAAGCCTTTACAATTGAGATCCATAGGCAAGGATCAGGTTTCCCCTTGCTTGTAGTCTTTTGGGGTACATTATTCTTGTACATCTGCCAGAAGAGTGGCCCAGCTTTGATCAGATGACTGGAGATATTCTCCCTAAGGATGCCACATAGCTCAGTCATGGGGTCCCTTTTGAAGGTTATGTAGATTTAATTCTCCTCAGTGCTTAACATCTGTGTCACCCCAGGTCATGGGTGAGCATGCAAAACCCACTCAGACATTGTGGAAAAGCAAGTAGCAGAAACAAAAGTGTTGACAGATAAAATTAGCATATCTTACCATTTCTCTTTGAGGTGGAGAAAGATTGCTACTATTTTGGTCAATGGTATGAGGAGGCATTTAAACCAGAAAACTAGATTGCCTCCTTCAGATCTTCAGAAGGTCATTCATTTAGGACAACATGTAGGGTGCTCTGTTACATTGCAATTGCCCTGGGAGTTGGGTATTAAAAAGTTTTGTTGCGCTTTGCTCAAGTCAACCACCAAACTTGGGTGGACAGCAATCTACCCTTGAAAAAAGTCTATAAGTAATATAATTTGCCAACTGTGTTTTAGGCTATTCTCACAAGCCTAAACACTAAGTCAAAATTATATCATCTGACGATATTTTTAAGCTCCAGCGTAGAGCATCTGACACCAAAACATATTTATTTAACTGAAATATTTGTATTGTACCGAATATTGAATGGAATGTGACCACAACACTGAGTCAATACTTTAATTACAGTCATTACAGAAGTAAAGCAATATTTTGCACAAAAATATGATACTGTTGCTTTCAAAAACAACTGATCAAAAGAATGTGTAAAAATGGTCTCAGACAGCATTCAGGATAGTTTTGTTTCTGGTTCTTACTAGATCTAAGAGTCCATGCGTGTGACTGAATGTTGCTCATGCATGTCAGTATGAATATATATATACATACACATTCCCTTTTAGCTCCTGTGGAAGAACAGGTAGGATGCTCTATGTATAGTGAAAGTAGAGTCCAGCTGTGAACCACAGCCTGCTGTGGATCTGATGTGGTTAGTAGGCCCAGTGGATGAAGTTTCTTCATGCATAGCAAGACTTGATGAAAACTGAAGTGTTTACAACAGTGATTGTCCAGTCAACCTAAACAGTTTTATGACTACATAGGATGTTGAAGGTTAAAACCATTTCAGTGTTGTTTTTTGGTAGAAATATGCTATTAATGCCATGGTTTCTCATAATCTCAGAAGATTTTCTATTAGATGATCAATTTATTCTTTTCACTTCAAATTGCCACTTGAGGTGACTCAGGGGCTGAAGGAATAAAGATTAATTTGGCAGTTTGCTTTCAGACTAGTGAAAATCATGAGGTCTGAAAGGCTTTCCAAGGCTAGTTTAATTTTAGACAGTGAGCATCAGAAGCCCTACATTATTCTTGTTATTTTGGATACATTTTGTAACTAAAAAAATCCCAGAAAGAATGGAAAAAGAAGGAAGGCAGGAAGGAAAGAAAGAAAAAGAAAGACCAAATACTTGAGTTAAAGTCCTGTTGCAGGATTTTTTATTTACTTGAAATTTGTGTTTTATTATTGAACTTAGATGAGGAGTGGCCTGTATGTGAACCATGTTAGTGTATGGTGGAACAAATTATATATTAGATTCTTGATCTACCAATTACAAGATACACTGGATAAATGGGAAGAAATCACACCATATTAATTCCCATTGGCTTATACTGGAGTGTTGAACATATCTGGATTTGGACTGCAATATGATGGCAGATCAAAATATGGGATTATTCCTGAAAAAAAGTATTCCTTCAAAAAGATCCTTAGTTCAGATCTGTGTGATTAGCCTTGAGCACAACATGCCTGCTGATTTCAGCAAACCTTTTCTACATTTCCTGGGAATCAGAAGTTAGAATACAGAAGGCAGGGTCACAAAAGTGTCTCAATTTACAGAACTTTCTGCCCTGTCTTCTTGACTATTGCCCTGAGACATCTACCTTTTTCTTCAGTCTTGTTTAACTGTTTAGATAATGAAATTTTACCTTTTAAGCCAGTATGCATTCTACTCTACATGGTAAATTGCACCCAGATTCCCACATAGCGACAGATGAAAACACTAGCAAATTTTCTTAAGGAATACCTAAAAACCTGGCTCTGAATATACTCCCTTTTCTTGAAACAATGTCACACTGCTTAAACTGAGGTAATATTCTGAGATAGCAAAAAATTGTATTAAAAAACCCATCAGCTGCCTCTCTGTTTACTAACATTCAGGCTAAATTTATATTATTTGTTAGTACTAGTTTCTGGAAAAATGCACAGAAATTATTTGTTGTTTCAGATCCCTAGCAATAAAATCCTACAGTTGATCAGTTTTGTCATTACCCTGCAGCTACATGGAGAGGTTGGCTGCTGGCCATATTTTAATACAGTAATAATAATACTTAGCACTGTTCATCTCAAAAGCAATTTGCACACATTAACTAATTAGGCCTCGGAACATTTACACGATAGGTGAATAACATTCATCCCACTTAAAAGAGTGGTAAGTGGAGAAACAGGAAATAAAATCACACTTTCAGTAAGAGTCACTAACTCTGCCCAGCTTGTGACACATTCACTTGATTTTCTGAAATGTTAAGCATCTTCAGCTCCAGCTGAAGTCCAAAGAAGTAGCTGGTGGTCTTCTCTGTATATCAGGATAAAGGTGTATTTTGGCTGTCATTTGCAAAAGGAATCTTTCAGTGAATGCTTTGAAGAGTATTTGTTTTCATGCAGATTTTCTCTGATCTGTTGCAATTTTCTGATTACAGATCTCCCAGGTACCCAGACAATTGCGTTTTTCCCTGCATTTTTGCACAACTGCACCCTGGGTCACTTTGAGACACAGGTTACACAGCTTAGGACAAAGCCTGGTATGAGCCAGCAATGAATACTGCAGGTATAAGTTACCATCTATAAAGCTCTTGTTTAGAAAAAAAAGATGGAAAAACAACTCTAGTTGCATAAAGATGAGTTAAGGTGATTTGTGCACTTGTTCATTTATTTATTTATTTAGGCAAGAATTTCCCTCCCTCCTTGTTTTTTTTCTGTAAGGGGACCAAGATGGATTCCTGAGGTAGAGCCTGAGGTCTTAGGCTTGTTGCAATAAACAATAAATTAAAATGCAACAAAGTCAATACTCCACACCCCAAGTTTCCCAGTCCAGAGCTAAGACAGGAAAGAGAAGACATTATAGCAAACAAAAAGTGAAAGTCTTGCACTCCAAAACAAGATAACAAGAAAAACTACACCTAAGCATAAATAAAAGGGATTTCTGTAAGGGGACCAAGATGGATTCCTGAGGTAGAGCCTGAGGTCTTAGGCTTGTTGCAATAAACAATAAATTAAAATGCAACAAAGTCAATACTCCACACCCCAAGTTTCCCAGTCCAGAGCTAAGACAGGAAAGAGAAGACATTATAGCAAACAAAAAGTGAAAGTCTTGCACTCCAAAACAAGATAACAAGAAAAAACTACACCTAAGCATAAGATGAAGGAGAGAATTGCTAATACTTTGGGACTGACACAGAGATGTTAATTCTTTTCTGTGGAGTTCAGGCACCAAGGAGAGTGGTTCTTAGGTAGACTCGGAAGTTGGCTCTGCTCTGCTCTTTGGTCTACCTGTCACACTTCCCTGCCTGATGTAAATTATTTTGAGACTATAATCCTTCCCATTTGCTCTTTTCAGTGTGTTAACATTCTGCTTCTCTGCTCTGCATTCAGCAAAAACATCCTTCTTCCGTCATGGGGGGATGCTTCACAATTTTTGATAGATGGACATTCATGATGCCAGTGTGCTACTAACACACCACAGATAAATCTCCCATAAACAGAGTTCCACGTGGAGAACTGCCAGCTTCCACAGGCAATAAATAAAAATGGAGAGATAAGAGATCACCTGGTGCTGCTTCACCATTGTCAGTGTGCTCTGCTGAGAACTGGCTGCCAGTACATTCCAACCACACAGGAAACAGCTTTTATTTTTGGTTGGATTGGTTTCCATTTTTATATGTGAATCTTGTGGAAGTCTTAATCTGTGCTTAATTACACATTCTCTGCCCTTTCTTTACCTGACAGAGAGACAACACAAATGTTTTGGCCCTTCAGCTTTTGTAAAGGTACACACAATAATGTCCTGAGGTTCAGGGTGAGAAACTAGGAGGTTGGTATCAGTTTCCTGTTGTAAATAATTTTAAAAAGGGAAGATTATTTAATTAACCAAGATCTAAGTCTTCTTCATTTGCTTTTAAAGGAAGCATTACTCATTCTAATGGGGTGTGCTGGCAGAAATCCTTTGGAGTGTTATAGAGACAACATAAATACACCTTGAGAACACTTGTTCTATTGAAACTCACTGGCAGTTTGCAGACTTTAAATAATATCTTTTGAATTCTCAGCAACAGAGGCCGTTTGTTGCAACTCCTGCCTTGGTTTAAAGAACTGCTGACACCTCCTGGAAAACATTGAGTCATCTTATTAAAATATCCCAACAAATATCTTTTTTTGTCATGTTGGGCCTGCATCTTGTATCACTCTTCAATTAATTTATTAAAGGTTGACAAAACACAAATGATTCTGAAGTGCTGAAAATAGCCTGCTGGGAGTTTGTCTGTTTACTTGGATATTGGTTTTAGGAAAGATTTGTATCCTGTCTCCAGGTTGTATTGTGTGATTTGTACAAAGCCCTGGGTTGCAGGTGCCCATCAGGGAATCCATAGGAGGAGAAAGTGCAGAGACTATTGGTGTGGCAAATGGTATTTTATTGATTTCCCAAGGCCAAATAAGAAGATCATGCCACAGCCTCAGAAGTCCTTCTTGATTTCTGGAATTTACTGTGCATCTGGAGAGATAGCAAGAAAAATGTCCTGTGTTTTTCAGGGTTATAAACATCCTTAAAGCTACACACTGTTTATTAAATATACATTGGTGGGTTTATTTCTAGTACCTTTAGTTCCTGCCTGTGGTGGTGGAACGGCAGCTGGCTGCTTCATGGAGGAAACAGAGTTTTGGACAAAAGAACAACCAGTGCCATGAACAGGAGGATAACATCAATCCCAAGGAGAATTCAAAGACTAGACTTTATTCACCATCTTTATTGTAGAAAGCATTAGTTTCTCCCAGTCATAGTTGAAAAAAATTCAGGTTCCAGGTGAAAAAAAAATAATCTAAAATATTAGGCCTTACTTCTGCTATGCTCTTCCTTTAGTGTGGATCCTTGCATGTGCATCCATCCCCCCTACATGCAGCTGGCACCCACCCTCGTCTAGTGGTCTAACCACAAAGAACTTACAGGAGGACTGAAACCTAATGCTTGACACTGGAGGTTGGAGTTCTGCAATGCTGCAGTGCCAGGCAGGAGTGAGAAGAAAGCTCCATAAACGTCACGTATGTATCATTGAAGATAAATTCTCCTCCCCTCTCATACTCCCAAGACAATCAGAGGGAATATGGTAAAATGTAGGACTGCAGTGTCCTACCCTGGTTATTCAGCACAGTACTCTCCAATTAATTATAAGCATCACTGAATATGTGCTTCATGTCCAGCATCAGCAAAATGTCTTCTCTATACCACTACATACTGTTGGCCACAAAGGACTTGTTAACAATCCATTAAAAATGTAAGTTGCTATGTAAAAACCTCAAAAAACACCAAAAACTCCTCACCAGTAGGTACACTAGGAAGAGAGGAGGAAGGCTCAGAAGTTAAATTTGTAGCCCAGCTCCTTCCAGCAGCAGAGCACTGGTTAAGGAAATTGTTTGGATGAGTAAGGCCCATGTCACCTCCCTGTAACAGTGGTTTCCAATATGTTTTTGGGAGAAACTTCTTTCTCATGGCAGGTGAATGAGAAACAACAAAAAGACCATCACAAGACTGCTTGAAATTTTTGGAAGCGTCAGCACTACCTTCTCAAGATGTCATCTCACACATCAGGACTCACTGGCAGAAACCCTTGAAGCAAACATTAATGGAATAGAAAGACAGTGCAACAAATTAAATCAACAAATGACAAGCAAGACTTCTGTCAAGCCACAAAGAGAGCACCAACAAACTGACTGTTCAAATGCTCTGTCACAGGTTTTAATTTCTGTCTCCATGCAGTTTAAAATAACCTAGTTCCTTAATCTGACTAGCCTGCTCAGAAGCAGGAGACTTCAAGCTGTGAGACTCATGGAATCCACAGCAGGGGTACAAAGAGGAGGAGTGAATGGATTTCTTCCTCATCCAAAGAAAAAGAAGTTGTGAGTAGGGAAGAGCAGGGAAAGTAGAGACTGGAGCAAGACAAACAGGGAAAAATAGTAGGGGGCTGCTAGGGATGTTAGCAATGGCAAAGGGCAGTTTGATAATAACAAGGTCATAGAAGTAGGTCAGAGAGTATGGATCTACCTCCCAGTTACTGTTGCTGCACCACCAGGGCCTTTTTGAGGCAGTTGCTCTGAGAGCCCAAAAATATCACCTACCCTGTCCTGGTCCTCACCCTCCTCTATAAGCTGAGTTTTCAAGCTGTGTGAGAACCAGCACAGGGTCTCATTGTCTGAGCTGGGCCATGAGTTTTGTTGTTGCTGTTGTTGTTTTTTTTTAAGAAGTGCCTCTGCTATTGGAGCATGATGTAGAAGTTTGACCTATATAACAGACCAAGTAGGTCACTGAGTGCACACTGGACCATGACAAATTGATTTTGAACCATCACTTATCTGGCTCTGTTGCTGTCAAGGAGGATACATCAGTGTGATTAATAAATTATTTACCAAAAAGATAAAAGCCTGCTTCCCCCACCAGAGATTCTGGAGGGTTTATTGTTTTAAGCTGCTGCACTAATTGGTCTGTACATTCACTTGCAGTTCCAAGACAGATGAACATAAGGGGAACAATGCTCTTTATTGCACATGGTGGTGACACAGCAGAGGCATCCCATGAATGCCTACAACAAATGATGCTCAGTTTAGTGTTTCCCTGGCGCAGGTCCCAGCACCCCCTCCTCGCATTGGTCACCATCCAGAGCTGCCTCCAGCACAGGGGTGAAAACTGGCCTCATGGAGGCACTGAAACATTTTGCCTCAAGCTTCACTAAGATGTGAGGCACAGCTTTGAGACTCTGTAACCTTCTTCTCTTTATCTCAGCAGTGATCCTAGATTGCTTCCCCTGGGATCTGAACCACCACAGTCTGAAAAGTACCCTAATAGGCAGTAGAAAGAGAGGAATGCCATAACATTTTCCCCAGTAAGAAGCTTTTGCTCCATCCCTCTCTGAACCCAGAAAAAAGCCCCAAACCCCACAACAAAAACAAGATTGAATATATTTTGCAGATAGTCCAGAGGAAAAAAAATACGGGAATCCTTTCTACTCTCAAGGAATATATCATCTGGCTGTAGGGTGCCATATAGCAATTCTGACTCCTGAGGGGTTATTTGTACCCTTGGGTAAAATAACAGATCTCCAAAGAGGCCTAAAGCAAATGAAGCTCAACCGAATGATTTTTTGAAGAGGAGGAGGAAAGGCAGAAGAGAATGGGTGGAATGGGGGTGGGAAGGGAAAAAAAATAGAGAAATTACTTTTCTAATTGTAGAAAAGAAATAGAAGTAGAATGTCTGCCCTTGCCAGAAACTATTTGCAGCACCTTGAAAACTTCTACAAAGGAATCCTGGCTGTGTCAGATTCTCACAGGAGGGAAAGTCTACCTGCATTTGAGGTTATTGAAGAAAAGTTCTTGAGAATCACAGTCTTCGATAAAGATGTATAATGTTCTAGCAAATTAACCTATTTATTAGCTTCTTTCCTGTGGCATATCTACTAATCCTGATCACTAGAGAAGATAACTATATTCTAATGGTTCTTAATTAAATACAGATGCATCAGATTGATTAATTATTTCCATGTGCTGCTGTCAGTGTTTCACACAGTGTTTTCAGTTTCATGAAGCTAGTATGTTAAATTCCTGCATGAGCTGTCTCTGCCATCTAACATGGCCCCTCTGCCCAAAGCAACACTTTTTGCCCAAGCAGTTCTATTTCTGATTTCTTTTACAAACCTTATCTGTGGCATTCCTCTTTGCTGCTATTTTATACTGGGAAACAATTGTTCACCTTCAGAACCTGAGTTTGTCCTCAGTGAAAAAAAATACTTCTAAGGAAGGCAAAGTGCAGTGTAATCTAAAGTGCATTTTAATCACTGCAACTAATTATGAAGAGTGGTAAATCAGTAAGGGTCAGAGCTCTAGCACCTTACTCCAAATGACAAACAGTCGTGCAGCTGATTGTAATGGGTTTACTCCTGTGAGTAGCTGTCCATTACTTTCACTGAGAGATTCATAGTCTCTCTGAAAAACTATCTGAAAGATCATTAATAAAAGAATAATTAACAAGGAAAGTGAAGTCATTATTTCAAGAATTTCTGCAAACAATGGAAAAACTTCATTTATGGTGGAGACAATGAATCAGGGAAGTGAAAATCTGGGTAGCTCTTTATTGTTGATTGAGAACAACAGGCATAATCTCATTTCAGGGGCTGGCAGGATAGAAAGAAAAAGAGATCTGTTTATGGATACATGCACTAAACTAGTTGTTAAATCAGAGAAGAAAACAAACATTAAGACAAAAAATGACCTTTTAGTAAGTACTGAGTGCTTTGATTTTTGGGAATTTTGAAAGGCACCAGATTTTCTCAACCCTCACTGCTTTGTGAAAATACATCTGAGATTTTTCCACTGAAACAAATGAAAAAATTGTGAGAAGCTTACAATAATTAAAATGTTAATTAAACATTGAACCTAAAGTAGGTGACCATCAAAACCTGGCCTGATTCATCAGTTCATCTGGGAGACTCCTCAGAAGATAAGAGAGTAGCTCTGAGGCAAATTACTCTGATGCCCTGGGCAAGTAATTCAGGGCTTCCCAGACATGCCACACTACCACTGTGAAGCTGGACACCTCTTGGTTGTGGGTTATTAGGTCCTGGACAATACTGCAAGAATGTAATTGCTCTGTGTGTGCCTGAAGTCATTCCACCAGTGAATGGACAGGGAATTTCTGTTCTGCGCTTGGGGCTGTTTTGTTACCCTGGGCAAAACCGGATCACAAGTCCCTGCAATTACTCGTGCAAATGTGCCTGAGATTTCTATCTTTCAGCCTGTCTGTATTTTATCTGTAGAGCATGAATTTTGCAAAATCCAGGAAGATGGACATGAGAGACCTACTTGACACACACTTGTTCTTATGCACTTCCTTAAGGATCGTAGTTAGAGATGAGATATCTGGCTGGATGGACCACATGATAGCTAGGCCACTTTTAATGTTGGAACACACTGTCTGTTTAAGGAAACAAAAGGCACAGGTTGGATTTGTCTGGCAGGCTCCATGCGAGCTGTCAGGAAGACAAGTTGAACAAGGTTGTGAGAATGTCTGTTCAAGATGTACTTAAAATTCCCCACCTCTTGCAAAACTAAGATCAGTAGAGGTTCCTTTTGGCCTCCTGACTAAACATCCTCAGGGCTTTGCATTTTAGATGGTTATTTTAAAGAGTGAACTAGATCACATATGAAGACCCAGTCATTTATTTGGCTTCTCCCACACTTACTTTTCTCAGCAATGTTACTTGGCCTCCTACATTTTACTACAACATTTTTCACTGGAAAAGTGGGAAAATAGTTCTCCATCAGCAGAGAAAATTCCAAAGTGTTCCCCTCAGCCTGAGGCTTTGCTATGAACATGTGTGGATATATGAAACATGTATTGCTGCCACCAATGACTCCCACTGTTGTGTGGCATGACCCAGAGCTGTGTTCACACATTTAAAATAATAAGATTGCATAATGTATGTGATCTTGCAACCTTACTGGTTAACAAAACACCTCAGACACCTGATCTGGAGGCTTGAATCTGTCTGCTATGCCAGAATCTATTAGTACCCCTGGAGGCTGCATGAAATACAGCCCATATTTTCCCAAGAGCTCCGTACAATGTTATCTCCAGACACACAAGATAAGAAGAAAATATGTGGTAATGGAAAGGTAAATTCACATTTTATTCTATAAAAAACTTCAGTCAATTCATATGGAAAATCTCTAGACAAGCTTCATGTCTAAATCCCTCAAGAAATTTGTCTGTCTATTACAACATATTATACGATACTGCGTACAAGCACTCAGCTATAGAGGAAAGCAGAAAGTTGTTATTATACTATGAACTTTTGTTACTGATTATTGTTGCTTATTTTTCAACAAGGCAAGTTAAAAAAAACACAAGGAAAATGGCATTTGTAGCATTTGCAA